>NW_011494423.1:157531-195162 GCF_000754665.1 Bison bison bison | reverse complement strand
TTTGAACTGTGGTGTTGGAGAAGACTCTTGAGAGTCCCTTGGACTGCAAGGAGATCCAACTAGTCCATTCTGAAGGAGATCAGCCCTGGGTGTTCTTTGGCAGGAATGATGCTAAAGCTGAAACTCCAGTACTTTGGCCACCTCATGTGAAGAGTTGACTCATTGGAAAAGACTCTGATGCTGGGAGGGATTGGGGGCAGGAGGAGAAGGGGATGACAGAGGATGAGATGCCTGGATGGCATCACTGACTCGATGGACATGAGTCTGAGTGAACTCCGGGAGTTGGTGATGGACAGGGAGGCCTGGCCTGCTGCGATTCATGGGGTTGCAAAGAGTCGGACATGACTGAGGAACTGAACTGAACTGATTGTGTATTTGGGGCTTCCCTGGTGGTTCAGTGATAAAGAATTCGCCTGTTAATGTAGGAGATTGTAGTCTGATGCACGGATCAGGAAGATCCCCTAGAGGAGGAAATGGCAACCCACTCCAGTATTCTTGCCTGGGAAATCCTGTGGACAGAGGAGATTTAGTTCTTCTTTGCTTTCTTCCATAAGGGTGGTGTTCAAAAACCAATAATTCAACTTTGGTTAAATACTAGAAAGTTGTTTTAGTTTCCTAAGGCTGCTATAATAAAGTATCACACACTGTAGCCAGGGCCTACAGTCCCTGGGCTCACAAAGAGTCAGACATGACTGAGTGACACACAAAGGCTAAAAACATATTAGAGGAGCTAATAGGCTTCTTCTAATGAAAATGAATAGAATGTCTGGGCATTTGGTCATTCAAAATAAAAATATTGTAATAATATACAGTCAAAAAAAGGGTTCAGCAATGCAAATACTGCATTCCCACCGAGTTTAATAAACAGGGTGAACAATACAAAGAACCCATGAGATTAAAAGGTCAGTGGGAAACTTTCTGCCTCTGGGAACCATGTCATGATGATTTTGGAAAAGGAGACAGAGGTTTCTAAGAACATTTGTGTTTGGATACTTATTTGGGAATCGGGATTATTGATACAACATTGTTCATGTTCAAATTAATGGCCCAGTTGTTTTGAAGAGCCCAGTGGTCTATACTCATCAGCAAAGTGTCTACGGGCATTTACAGGTGTGCCACAGTTTTTTAAAATGGATAGGCTTCTACAAAGCAGTCAAGCCATGTGTGGGCGTGCTCAGTTGCACAGTCATGTCTGAGCCTTTGCAACCCCAAGGATTGCAGCCTGGCAGGCACCTCTGTCCATGGGATTCTCCAGTCAAGAATACTGGAGTGGGTTGCCATTTCTTCATCCAGGGGATCTTCCTGACTCAGGGATTGAACACGGGTCCCTTGCATTGCAGGCAGATTGTTTACCACTGAGCCACCAGGAAGACCTACAGACTTGACTAAGTGCTGAGAAATATATAATATAGATAACCAGTAGTTATGTATGGATGTGAGAGTTGGACCATAAAGAAAGCTGAGTGCTGAAGAATTGATGCTTTTGAACTGTGGTGCTGGAGGACTCTTGAGAGTTCCTTGGACTGCAAGGAGATCAAACCAGTCAATCCTAAAGGAAATCAACTCTGAATGTTCATTGGAAGGACTGGTGCTGAAGCTGAAGCTCTAATACTTTGGACACCTGATATGAAGAGATGACTCACTGGAAAAGACCCTGATGCTGCGAAAGATTGATGGCAAGAGCAGATGGGGATGACAGACAAGGAGATGGTTGGAAAGCATTGCTGATTCAATGAACATGAATTTGAGCAAATTCTGGGAGATAGTGAAGGGCAGGAAAGCCTGGCATGCTGCAGTTCATGGGGGCACAAAGAGTCAGACATTATTTAGTGATTGAACAACAACAATTACAAAAATACAGCCTTGGTTTCATCTGAATAGGCATAAATTTTAGATTTCTAATATTCAAATTAACTGAGTTTAGCACAGATCAAAAGGGTACATTCTGAACAGAAAGAAAACAGGAACTCAGGTGTTTGTTACAGTGCCATTCACAATAGTCAACAGTTAAAGTCAAAGAGTCAAAGGTGGATACAACCCAAATGTCCATCAACAGATGAATAAACTAAGATTGTATATACACACAATGATGTTATTCAGCCTTAAAAAAGAGTGAAGTTCTCACATGTACTACAACATTCAAAGCCTTAAAAACCTTATGCTGAGTGAAATAAACCAGATACAAAAGTACAAATGTTATATGGTTCCAGTTATATAAAATCAGTAGGCAAGTTCATAGAGACAGGAAGTAGTTAAGAGGCTAACAGGGGATGCAGAGGGAGGGAATGGAAAGCTACTGCTCATGGTTTCAGACTTTGTCTTTGGAGTGATGACGCAGTTTGGAAATAGATGCTAGAGATGGTTGCATGACACTGGAAATATAAACTAAGGCCTCCAAATTGTACACTTAAATGATTAAGATGGCAAATTCTATATCTTTTATCACAGTAAAAAATGAAAACAAAAGAAGAAACAACCACAGCTGTGATGACTAATACTCATCTTGTTTCTCACCACTGAGGTGATCAGACTTTATTTACTAAAAAGTAGAATATTAAGAACTCTACTATAAATTATATTTTACTAAAATATGTCATATTTCATTATTTTTCACTCCTATGATCCACAATTCTAGGCTTCTTTGCAGAAGTAAAAATCTTGTATTATGGGCTTCTCAAAGCATCATATAACTCCTCAATAAAGGCAGTGCCAAGGAGCACATTCATAAGGCTTTTATTTATAATATTTGACTTGAAGTCACCAGAAACTCATGTAATAAGAAGCCATCTTATGAGTCAATTCTGCCCCCATGACCCTAAAAGAAGCTGCTCAGTAAGATAAGCACTTCATTTACCTCATTCCACAATGCAAACAAAGAAGCCACTCTTGTGAGTCAGTATACAGAGTCAGTATACAGTGTCATCTATATTTTAAAAATCCACTTTAATATCATATCTTAGAGGCATACATTTGGAACTATGAATTTCTTGTGAAAATTTTTCTCTTTATATTTCTTAGAATAGCAATAGGAAAATCAACTCTTGCCCTTTCTCTAGGAGCTGAAGAGGGAATACACTTGCAGGTAAAATAAATTGTCTCTCTTCTGCTGAAATGAAACTGTAATCTATGCACTCCGTGGCATATGCAAATAGCAGATTGAAACTTGGTCACAGAAAGTCTTCTGTTCCCAACAACATCTGTTATAGTTGACAGGCGCTCCAGTGCTAACATCACACCAAGTAAAGTGAGACTACAAGAAAGTCAGAATTCCCAGTGTTCCAGCTTCTTTTCTGACCAAAAACACCATGAACTTGGAAAGTAGGTTCTGAACTGAAAAAGCATATATCATGTTTGCACTTTGCCGATGTAGAAGCATCTGTGATTGCAGTGATTAAAATATCACATCCCTCACTCCCTGCTTTCTGACAGACAGAAGGTCTGGCTTCTTTAATTTTGTATTTGAGTTTGTAACACTTCACAATGTTTTCATTTTTCCCCTATGATTATCAAAGTAAGAAATGGAATATCCGAAAAACATGAAATGTTTATGCCCAGTGATAAGAACATCACAAGGCTAATAAATGTACGTGCAAAGAACATGAACAATAAAATGGCTCAAGAAAATGCAAATAATAAACACACATAAGACTTTGATTTTTCTAGAATTAAATGAATGTGAGTTAACAAAAATGAGGTATAATATATGACATACACCTTAAAACATGATGCCAAAAACTAGTGATAGTACATTAGGTCTAGAGTACTGCTGTGTTGACTGCAGAGGAGGAGAAGTACACTTATATATTCATTTTGGAAAGCCTTTTGGCATGTCAAAAGTCATTTAAAAAATGTAAAAAGACTTATTTTAGCAAAGTGTTGGTTAATTTTGTGATGATAAACAAGCACCAGCTGTTGATTTCCTCCACAAAATTCAATCCTGAAGAAACCAAAGAAAGAAAAGGAAAATATATATTCTAGAAATCATGAAAACAAACAAACAAACAAACCCGGAAGCAACCCATTCAGAGCATTGAATGTATTGTGAGTTGTTTATAACAGGAAGATGAGTGGCTGTGGGCTATGAAGGAAAAGGGTGGATTGATGCTGGGGTGAGTAGGCAGGCTGGATTTAAGTTTCATTCTTTTGGGGGAAATATCATGTATTAATAGTGAAAGTGCAAGTTGCTCAGTTGTATCTTACTGTTTGCGACCCCATGGACCATACAGTTCATGGAATTCTTCAGGCCAGAATATTGGACTGGGTAGCATTTCCCTTCTCAAGGAGATCTTCCTAATCCAGGGATCAAACCCAGGTCTCCCACATTGCAGGCAGATTCTTTACCAGCTGAGCCACAAGAGAAGCCCAAGAATCCTGGACTGGGTAACCTATCCCTTCTCCAGCAGATCTTCCCGACCCGGGAATTGAACTGGGGTCTTCTGCATTCCAGGATTCTTTACCAAATTCTTTATTTGTATGCTATAGCATACAAATAAGCGTACAGCTCAGCAGTGATTATGAATATAACCCCTTCCAGTTCAAGAGAGAGAATACTACTAAGGTGAAGAGGATCAAACCCAAAATATGCCACGTTGACATGAGGATTATTTTGAGCTGAAGGTAATTGAGCTGAAGGTAATGCAGGGAGAGTTCTCCGTCTTCCCCTTATGTACCTGAAAACAGGGTATAAATTTCCCTTTGTGAAGATGTCCATCCCCCTCTACCCTCCTTTCAGCTCCCATCCCCAGGACAAGAAGACTGCTCATCACTAGAGACTGACGTTTTTATTGTTGCTTAGTCGCAAGTCATGTCAGACTCTTTTGCGACCCCATGGACTATAGCCCGCCAGGCTCCTGCGTCTATGGGATTTCCCAGGCAAGAATACTGTAGTGAGTTGCCATTTCCTTCTCCAGGGGATCTTCACAAACCAGGGATCAAACCCACATCTCTGGCATTGGCAGGTGGATTCTTTACCACAAAGTCACCAAGGATGCTCTGGAGACTGAGAACTGACCCCAAAATGAGCTTGCACAAACAGATCTGATTAAAATCAGACTTTATGGTCCAGGCTTCCCAGGTGGTGCTGTGGGTTCAATCCCTGGGTTGGGAAGATCCCCTGGAGAAAGGCATGACAACCCACTCCAGTACTCTTGCCTGGAGAGTCCCATGGACAGAGGAGCCTGGCAGGCTACAGTCCATGTGGTTGCAATGAGACTGAAGCGACTTATCACACAGCACATTGTCCTTTAGTTCCTCATGTATTTCTTAGTAACTTCCACATGATTCATTATTGCCTGAAGCCCGAACCTCCTTTCCTTATGTGGACACAGTGTGGGAAGGAAAGGGTGGGATGAACTGAGAGACTAGCACTGACCTCTATTGTGTGTAAAAGACAGAGCCTGTGGGAAGCTGCTGTATAGCACACGGAGCTTAGTCCAGTGCTCCATGCTGACCTAGAACAGTGGGATGGGGGTGGTGGGCACGGGAGGGAGTTTCAAGAGGCCCATGTATACATGCAGCTGATTCACATTTTTGCACAGCAGAAACTAACACAACACTGTAAAGCAATTATACTAAAAAAGATGGTGTAGAAGCTCCCCAGTCCAATCACTTCTTTGAGTTTCACTTCTTTCCTATGAACTCCGGTGTACATAAATATTAAAATTGTGTACCTCTTCTACTGCTTAAAAAAGAGAAAGAGACAGAGAGAGAATATTATGAGCATCAACATCAAGAGAGGGAACATGGCCAACATCCAGAAACCTCCCTCCTGCTCCAACCCAGTCTGCTTTCCCCAGAAAGGACAACAGATAGGTTTTGGCCATTTTTGAACTTCAGATAAGCAGAGTCATACTCTTTTGTATCTGGCATGTGTAGCTCAAAATTACAATGGACAGATTCAGTCATTTTATTGCATGTAATACAGTACTTTATTAATATTAATTTGTACTATTTAATATTTTATGATTACATTGTATTTATACAGGCTTCCCTGGTGGCTCAGACAGTAAAGAGTCAGCCTGCAATGCAGGAGACCTGGGTTCAATCCCTAAGTCAGAAAGATCCCCTGGAGAAGGGAATGGCAACCCACTCCAGTATTCTTGCCTGGAAAATCTCATGGACAGGGGAGCCTGGTGGGCTACAGTCCATGAGGTCACAAAGAGTTGGATGTATGCCTATGGTACTTATTATTTTATTGAATATAGCAGCAGTTTATGAAATACTATATAGTATTTTGTTGTATGTATATTTAAAATCTTTCAAAATCATACTCTTATTGGGCATTTGGGTTGTTCCAAGTTTTTGTTATTATAAAATAAAAGATGATAAACAATTTCTTGTAATACTTTTCAGTGCAAATATACATTTATTATATTGAATCTATATGTGAGTGCTATAATTCTTGTCTTCTTAAAGAGAAAACAGTGATAAATTTAAGAAATCACAAAAAAATAATAAAACAAAAAAGTCATACAAGCTTACTTTTTTCTAATTCACATACTTATATTGAACAATAGAAACCTTAGTTGCTCAAATATGAAAAAAGAGCAGAAAGAAAATACAAAGACGACGTTCACATCAGATGTCAGAATGGACAGGCGTCTCCTTCCACCGCCCTATTGCTACAGTTTGAAATGAGTTAAGTGCCCTAGAGTTTAATGAAGTGATTAGAATAGCACCCCACTCCAGTACTCTTGCCTGGAAAATCCCATGGACGGAGGAGCCTGGAAGGCTGCAGCCCATGGTTGCTGAGGGTCGGACGTGACTGAGCGACTTCACTTTCACACATTGGAGAAGGAAATGGCAACCCACTCCAGTGTTCTTGCCTGGAGAATCCCAGGGATGGGGGAGCCTGGTGGGCTGCTTTCTATGGGGTCGCACAGAGTCGGACACGACTGAAGCAACTTAGCAGCAACAGCAGCAGCAGACATTGTATATTTATATTCACATTAAGTGTTCCCACACTATAACAATAATCATTTTCCCATATGATGAGAATAATCCATTAACAGTAGAAATAGGGGAAATGGCAACCTATTCCCTCCTGGGTTGAACAAAGGCATCAGGTTGTCTTTCACTGGACTGTTCCAAGGCATTTTATTCATTCATTAATAGTAATAAAAATTCATGAATACTCACTCACCCAAGTTCAGGTTACTTGCAGACACCTAGTCCTGTATGTTCCTAGCCAGGGAGGGATGGTTCCCCAGAGAAAAATCAGGATGCCATTAACAGGGAAAGAGAGAACTGACTTGGAACAGATATGAAACACAGATGTCTGCCAGAGTTAGTCATTTAACGACAACACAAGACACCAAATAGTTAAATTTATAGTTACAGTTAAACACTAATTGTGAAACATCAAATCATAAGAAATAAGAATAAAATAAACAGTATTTGTAAATTTTTGAAGGGAGATTCTGAGCTCAAAATTGATAGGGCAATCCAGGAAAGAAAGATGGATAACACTTCCAAATTTTCATTTTCTGTATTCAAAATGAGTGTAGCCACATTCTGTCGCAGTTATTCATCTATATTTTTCCTGATTTTGATATTTTTGACATGTAAAAATTTTTGCATTTTTATTTAATCAAATATGTAAGTTTTGTGGCTTCTTCTATTGATTTCATACTTGAAAAACCTATCACTATACACAGTTTAGGCTAAACATTTGCAACAAATTTTACAACAATGTATGAAACAATATAATGGAAAAATATAGAAGGGATTAAAAATATGGTAAAATGATATATATTATTTATCCACTATACACTCATTCATTTTTTGAAAAATATTTCTTGCATGTATTGAATGTGAGTTAAGCACCATTCCAGGCATTGGGTGTAAAGCAGTACCTAAAATTAATGAAAACATTCCATTCATAGAGCCACCATTCTAGGGGAGGAGACAGATAATAAAGAAAATAAATTTGCAAAGTAAATAATATGTTGGATAGTGATAAAAACAAGGGATAAAAATAAAGAAGGGATGTCATACTGTGAAAGTGAAATTTGAACAAAAATCTAAGTGAAGTGAAGAGGCAAGGCATAATTGTAGCTGGGGTAGAATATTCCAGGCGTAAGACATGGCACTTGAGTTGCCTGCATGTCTAATACATTTGAAGACAGAAAACAGAAAAAATTGATAATAATAAAACAAAATTAAAAACTAGTTTTAAAAATTTAGTGAAAAGAATGGGGCATATGTTTGTGAAGAGTGTGCTCACAATCATGTACACATATGTACGTATAGAAAAAGCCTGTTTGGAAAAACAAAAAATGATTGAAAGTAGGATTAAGGGTGATTTTTGTTCAACTTTTACTTTTTGTTGTTTTAATTTTTTTCTAACAACCATAGCTGTCTTTCACACTAGAATTTTTATTTTTAAAACTCACCAGACAGGGATGGATTGAGCACCTGGAAGAAATGTACAATTATAAAATGAGGATAATAAAACCACCCACTTGATATTAAATATCAAATTTTATGAATACATGTAAACTCATGCCAAGTTCTTGGTCTTATAAGCAAGTGATGAACAGAGAGCCCCATCAATAAAATCATTTTCACTCTCTTCCCAGAAGAATTGCTCAGCTCACAAATACCCAGACAGGAAACTTACTGTCTCATAGTGAGGACATCAGCCTTGTGCTTAATTTAATTTATGACTTCACAGCAACTCACCAAAATTTGAGATAATGTCTTCACATTCTTTATTAGTTTACTGAAACATCTAAACAGGCACAGTTGAGCCCTTAGCAGATGGCAAGCTTCAGTCCCTGAAATGGGATTATAGTTCTTTCTTGGCCAGGAGCTGACAGATGTGTATCATCACATGCCTCCAGGGCAAAGACTGGATGCTCAGAGCTTACATGGGAACAATCGGGTTTAAAAAGTGCATTCCAGTTCTGCCAGCTAAATCAATATGTGACAACTGACAGCTGGAACTATCAAGTCATGGTGGGTCTGGAAATCGCTCTTAACCTTTGCCTTCATTTGCAGACTGCCAGCTCTGGAGAGAAACATCCAAAATGTGAGTGGATCGAATGGAATACTGCACGGTGACATTCTGATTAGGCTGCTATTTTTATAGATGGGTTACAGGGTCGTTAGATCTTAAGCTGAACTGCTTTCTCTTTATATTGTATTCCCAGCATGTTACCTAGTACAGAGTAGGTAAAAAACCTACTGTGTGATGAGAATTGGTCTTCCGCATGATGAATGCCCTCAGGTAGCACAGACCTGTCTACAGAGAGGCCTGCACGTGCTGGACGATCTAGAAGGTCAGCGAACACTGAGCCAAAGCCTAACCTCCAGTTTGTATTGAGCTAGGATTAGACTGAGCAGGTGGTTTTTCCCCTTAGTTGTGCAAATCAGCTCAATTCAACCTGGAATTACATCACCCTCCCAGGTTCCTGGGACTCAGCCAAGTTTTCAGCGCCACGTGTGTAGCAGATATTTCCTTCTTCTAGGTCTGTTTTTTTAAATTATTATAACTGGTAAGTCTTCATTATTTCTGTTCCTTTTATGTATCTGTTAGGGTAACATAACTGCCATAACTTGCAGTGATTCATACTTTCAAAAGATTAGTTCAAGTTTACAAGGCAATATGGAGGTTCCTAGTCTGAAGATGGATTTCCTCCTCCGGATTTCCTCCTCCTAGCAATTTGGGAACTCAATCCTGAATATTCACTGAAAGGACTGATGTTGAAGCTGAAGCTCCAATACTCTGGCCTCATGATGCGAACAGCCAACTCACTGGAAAAGACTCTAATGCTGGAAAAGGAGAGGGGTTGGTAGAGGGTGAGATGGTTACATAGCATCACAGACTCAATAGACTTGAATTTGAGTAAATTCAGGGAAACAGTGAAGGCCAGGGAAGCCTGGCATGCTGCAGTCCATGAGGTCACAAAGAATTGGACACAACTTAGTGACTGAACAAAAACAGCAAGCAGTTTGGGTCTTAGGCTTCTGCCAACTTGTTTATCTGTCAGTTGCTGAGGCCCCCAGAACCATCTGCATCCAACCTGTTAGAGGAAGACAGGAGAATAAAAATGCTCTTGATGGATTCTTAGAAACTCTAAGCTGAAACCTATTCCTCCTAGTTCCATTTCAGGCAAAACGAGCCATACAGCCATCTTTGGGTTACAAGTGGGATCAGGATATGTTGCTTTTTGTTTAGCAGTTCGTCATTTGGCATCTTCTGGAAGGTGAAGCATGACTGGTGAACAGTTAATCATCTCTGCCACAGTGACTTATACAGATTCTTTTCAGCATCCAGAAGTCTTTGGAAGATGGCATGTCAGAGTTCCAATCTATTTCCTTCTAGGGACAGAACTTTGTGGAGGTAGAGATCGAAGGGGAAACAATGACCAATGACTTCCTCCCAACCATCTGGAGTCCTAGAGCTACTGCAGCTGGACCTGTGGTTCATCTGCTCACACAGCTCGGGGAGGATCTACGGCTGACTCCCTTAGACAGCACCTATTTAAAAACAATAGGCTCTTGACTCTAGGTGGCCCTCCCCCATCATTTTCCTTTGTAGCTATTTCTTAACTAGTAATGGACTTATTTCACTGAGGCAGCCTCAAACACTCACTGGAAAGAGCATGGGCTTTGCAATCAAACAAGGACAGGAATAACAATCTGGTTTTGAATTCCTGTTCTATTGCTTACAAGGATAGGATTTTGGGTGATTAAATGAAACTGACCCTTGGCTTCTCTGTCTTCCAAACACTAATATATCTGATCTCAAAGAAGCTGATGTGTATTTGGCACTTGGTAAACGGTCTGTTTTCTCTTCAGGATAACAATTATAGGAAGTTATTCAAAAGCTGAACATTAGTAAGGTAAGCTTTGAAGATATTCTTTTGGTGATGAGTATACCAAATGTCATTATAGGGCTCATGATAATTTCACAGAAAATATAGACATTTTTGTAATTTTTTCAGAGGAAAAGAATATCTTTAAGGCCTACCTTGTGCTATGTGCTAAGTCGCTTCAGTTGTGTCCAACTCTCTGTGACCCTGTGGACTGTAGCCTGCCAGGCTCTTCTGTCTATGGGATTCTCCAGGCAAGAATACTGGAATGGGTTGCCATGCTCTCCTCCAAGGGATCTTCCTGACCCAGGGATCAAACTTCCATCTCTTATGTCTCCTGAATTGGTGGGCAGGTTCTTTATCACTAGCACCAATCTGGAAAGCCCAAAAGCCTGCCTTAGCTCTCTTTAAAGTATTTTTGGAAAACTGTTTGAAGGGCCAAAAAGATGGAGCAACCAAAAATAAGAATAAAAGTGGATATTCTCCAACTAAGAATAATAGTGCCTTCAGATGCCTATTTCTTCATAGATGGTGATAGAGATCTACTCCCTAGGCAGGGTAGACAGTGACACTTGCACTTTTCTATGGGATAATGTCCAGTTGTCTCGGTTACTATTCCTAGGGGCATAGATTCCTGGATTGCACAAGGGGCTCTCAAGTATTGTTCTGAGGGGATCATTTACTCTCTTATTTATTCGGGTTAACATCTTAAGGAAAATTACATCAAGTATCTTTTCTAACCACAATGGAAGTGGCATTGTTCTTGCTCAGTTGTGTCCGACTCTACAACCACAAGGACTGTAGCACACCAGGCTTCCCTCTCCTTCACAATCTCCTGGTGTTTGCTCAGATTCAGGTCCACTGAGTCAGTGATGCTATCTAACCATCCTGTCCTCGGTTGCTCCCTTCTCCTTTTGATTTCCATATTTCCTAGCATCAGGGTCTTTTCCAATAAATCAGCTCTTCGCATCAGCTGGCCAAAGTATTGGAGCTTCAGCTTCAGCATCAGTCCTTCCAATGATTATTCAGGACTGATCTCCTTTAGGATGGACTGGTTGGATCTCCTTGCAGTTCAAGGGACTCTCAAGAGTCTTCTCCATCACCACAATTTGAAAGCATCAGTACTTTGATACTCAGCCTTTTTTTTTATGGTCCAACTCTCACATCCATACACGACTACTAGAAAAACCATAGCTTTGACTGTATAGACCTTTGTCATCAAAGTGATGTCTCTGCTTCTCAAACCACAGTGATATGTATGAAATGAGAAATACATAACAAGAAGTAAACTGGGAATTTTGTGAATCACTGGAAATGAAATAACACACTCTGAAATAATCAATGGATCAAGGAAAATATAAAAGAACAATAAAAAGTATCTTGAAACAAAAGAAAATGAAACCACAACATACAAAAATCTATGAGATGGCAGTGAAAGCTTCTAAGAGGGAAGTTTGTTATTGGAGGAGGCCATCAAGAGGCCACAGCCACCTGCTGGACCCTAACAATGGAAAGGTTCTCACCACCTCTTCTGTCCTTGAAATGTACATCTTGCCCACTGTTTCCATGGCTGGAACCATATTCAAGGAAGGATGTATCCTTCCTTAAGAGAGAAACATGTAATTTCGACCATCTGGATGGTATATACGACTGGACTCAGTTTACTAAAGATTTAAGCCTTAACCTTCACATCATTTATTCAGCATTTATTTTATTTATCTGATACTATCTAAGAACACAAAAATTAAAATGAATTACATATCTCTTCCTTCTTGGAAAAGACCTCCTTGTCTGGTAAGTATAAAACATTGTTGTGGTTTAGTTGCTAATTCACATCCGATTCTTTGTGACCCCATGGACTAAAGCCCACCAGGCTCCTCTGTCCATGGAATTCTCCAGGCAAGAATACTGGAGGGGGTTACCATTTCATTTTCCAGGGAATCTTCCCAACTCAGGGATTGAACTCATGTCTCTTGCAGGTGAATTCATTTCAGTGAGCCACCAGGGAAACCCAATTTAGTCCTTGCTGTTGCTATTGCTGCTAAGTCGCGTCAGTCGTGTCCGACTCTGTGCGACCCCATAGACGGCAGCCCACCAGGCTCCCTTGTTCCTGGGATTCTCCAGTCAAGAACACTGGAATGGGTTGCCATTTCCTTCTCCATTGCATGAAAGTGAAAAGTGAAAGGGAAGTCGCTCAGTCGTGTCTGACTCTTAGCAACCCCCTGGACTGCAGCCTACCAGGCTCCTCCATCCATGGGATTTTCCAGGAAAGAGTACTGGAGTGGGGTGCCATTGCTTTCTCCAAATTTAGTCCTTAAATATCTGCAAGTTGTGGGGGAAAAAAAGTACAAACTATGATGAGAATAATGAAACAACTGATATCAGGAACCATCTTCCTGAAGATTATAAATACAGTTTGAAAATTCTGGACTGAATAGTACTATACATTCTATGATTTTATTTCCTAGCCAACTGTGTAAATGTTGCATTTGGCAAGGAGATATTAAAAAGTTCTGCAGACTCTTCAGTAGAAGACATAGGCAATTTTAATCAGAGTTTGACATTAACACTCATTCATCTGCATGCCAGAGTGCAGTTTCACCTCTATATAAACACCAGATTATTGTTTTCGCAACAGCTTGGAAGTCACCAGGTGGAAGAATAAGCAGCACTTTTCAGCCTCAGAAACAATGAAAAGAGTAAATGAACTTTGCATGAATCCTCCAGTTCTCATGATATTTTCTCTGGCCTCCTCCTCAGGATGCTTTATCCAAAAAAGAAAGAAAGAAAAAAAAAAAGGAAACCAATTCTCACACCTACCTCATGTATATTGGAATCAGAGTACTGAAAATCGAGGAAATTTGTTTTTCATATGGTTGAGTGATATATCAATGAAATAAAAATTTTTGTGTTATACAATTTCAGAAAATTCTTAATGGATAAACATTCTTAAATGGATAAATTAGTTTTGCAGACTTAAAACAAATAATACTCTGTGTATTTACCATATTACATTTTATATGTACCAAAAAACCAAGAAATTGACAAGTATATTCAGTATAAATATGAATATGATTAAATATCAATGTTTTAATGTTCATACTGGTGTTTCATAATAGTCTTATTTCAAAATAATATATCATTTAATACTTAAGAAATCTGTAGAAGAGTATAAAATGATCAGTATGTTTAACTCATTGTAGACATCTGAAAGAAAGCTTTTAACTATTCAATTAAATTAGGATGTGTAATATGTTAACAGTTTTTATATGCTACATTTCTCTATTTTACAAAGGAAAATATTGCAATTTGCATTTTATGAGCTAGTATTATATTTTAAAATGGAAATATAATGCAAAGAATTACTTAGGGAGAACCTATTTTAAAATTCAAAGATTTAAGCATCCTTATTCTTACAGAAGTTGATTTAAATTTCAATGGACAAAGAGATGTCCAAAATTTTATGAAAAGTGCTTTCTTTCCCATTTCAGGAAATGAAAATTTCTAGTAATTTTATCTTATACAATAATGCAAATTTTTGAAAGATGAACACCATGCTGGGGAGTCATGTGAGGAATATCAAACTCTTTCTGAATATGTAAAAAAAATCTATAATTCCATATAGTTGAGCAACTTCTATTTTCTTTGTATGTTCTCTTGCTGTATAACCAGTCACCCAGAAATTTAACAGCTTCATTTTATTATGCTTATGGGTTTGGAATTTCAGGAATTTAGCAAAGACCAACATAAAATGTTGGCTTTTCTTTGTTGCATACTATCTCAGGCTCAGATTGGAAGAGTGGGAAGCTGGAGGAAATTCAGTAACTTGGGTTCCAGTGCACTGTGAATCTGGACAAAATGCTCTATATAAATATAGTCCTCTGGGCTTCCCTCCTGGTCCAGTGGTTAAGAATTCACCTTGCAATGCAGAGGACACTGCATTGATGCCTGGTCCTGGAAGATCCTACATGCTGTGGAGCAACTAAGCCTGTGTGCTACAACTACTGAGCCTACAGTCTGGAGCCCGTGCTCCGCAAGAGAAGCCGCCACGACAAGAAGCCCACGCACCACAACCAGAGCGTAATCCCCATTCACTGCAACTAGAGAAAAGCCCACGGGCAGGAACGAAGACCCAGCACAGCCAAAAATAAGTGAATAAAGAACTCTTTAAAAGGTAAATACAATCTTCTAATCCATAAAGCTAAAATACTATGGTGGCTTAGACAGTAGAGAATCTGCCTGCAGTGCAGGAGACCTGGGTTTGATTCCTGGGTCAGGAAGATCCCCTGGAGAAGGAAATGGCAGCCCACTCTAGTATTCTTGCCTGGAGAATTTCATGGACAGAGAAGCCTGGTTGAATATAGTCCAGGAGATCACAAAGAGTTGGACATCACTAAGCGAAATCCATAAGACTAAGAAAATAATGCAGTCTTTTTTTCAGGGTTGTGTGTAACACATATATGTATGGATGTGTGTGTGCCTGTATACATAAAGATTTGTGCACACATATATCTCTCTATATCTCATCAACTCACATTTCCTAAAGTAAACTGAATTGGTCACCTAGCCTTATTTGGTAGGAAAATTTAATTTTCATACCAACAGGAATTCATCTGCTTACAAAAGCACTCTAAGTGTATATAAACAAAGGGAAATTTCCTTTGTAAGTCTGCATGGGGGGCAATACAAGACAATGATCGAAAGACTTGGCTGTGGAGCAGAATGCTTAGGTTCAAAGGTTGACCCCACAAATTAATGTCAGCAAGGCTTTAGGTAAGTTACTTAACTTGTCTGCACTGTAATCTTCATAATATGTAAAACTGCTATTTAATTAATATAATTTTTAATTTAATATTTAGTACATACATCACAAATGTGAGAAATAAATGAGTTAGCACAGGCAGAGTCTTAGAAGAGTAAAAGACATATGGTATGCTAGTAAATGTGGAAACAAGCCAGGCTTTATAAAGTAGCTATAAGACTTACAGCAGAGTGACTATGAAATATGAGGTGGTAAGAAGTAAGGCGATCATCTCATACTGATGGCACAAAAGGCTGCCAATACTGAAATGTTTTTACTGATGGTTAAAAATGCAGTTTCCAGTAGAGCTTTCATAAAATCAAAGAATATTGATATAATCTGCCTAGCTAAAATGTGAATTTTTAACTCAATCAAAATTGCGTGCGCGTGTGTTAGATCGCTTCAGTAATGTCTGACTCCTTGCGACCCTATGGACTGTAGCCCGCCAGGCTCCTCTGTCCATGGAATTCTCCAGCAAGAATACTGGAGTGGGTTGCCATACCCTCCTCCAGGGAATCTTCCCAACACAGCGACTACACCTGAGTCTCTTATGTCTCCTGCATTGGCAGGAGGATTCTTTACCACTAGCGCCACCTGGGAAGCTCCTCAATCAAAATTGTTCTCTTGCAAAAAGTACATCTCTTTTCAAAACTGTGTTTCTTCACATCGAACACTTCCTATGTGAGAATTTGGTCAGCATAGTGGTTGGTAATGTGTACAGAAAAAAAATATTATCTTCCACTCTGGAAGAAAATAGAAAACTTCCTGCCATGAGACCTAGCAAAGTAAACACTGGAAGGAACGTAAATGAAAGAGCCATCCATACCCAGGGAACCCCATTCCCATGATCCTGGCTCTTCAGCATGTAGGAATGACAAGTCAGAGATGTGGGGCTCCAGGAAGTAATCTTGAGCAGTTGGCAGGAGAGCCAGAAATACCTCATTTTTGTGTACATATGCGAAGGTGCTCTTGGTCTGTGTCAGAATTTCAGCAGTGTCTTTACCAGACTCTGAATTTGATCCACTTTCTCATAATATCCAAGACAGAAAGAAAGCAACCATCTGTTGGATCACCAAGGTAGAAATTGCATTATAATGCGAGAAATTAACCAGAAGGTCTGAGTCAGTGGGACCATTGCTGTGGTTCTGTCATGAGCAGAAAATAAACTCTGACGAATATGTTCCATCTTTAGGATAACAGTCAGTACCTCAGCCCAAGTATGCTTACTTCAGCCTGTAGACTTAATAAAATTGTGAAGTCTTTTCTGTGGTGATGTCTGAAATTGATTGGTGCCAAGTCAGTGTCAGAGCAAGAGATGCTGCTCATTTTAACCGAAGTGTTTGGTGTCACCACGAAAATTGAGCCATCACTCATGTGAGCCCTGCTTTCAGAAAAACATGCAATGGTTGTGTTCCCTCATGTATACCTACAAAGTGAAAGTGAGAGTGTTAGTTGCACAGTCATGTCCGACTCTCTGCAACCCCATGGACCGTAGCCCACTAGGCTCCTCCGTCCACGGAATTCTCCAGGCAAGAATACTGGAGTGGGTTGTTATTTTCTTCTCCAGGTTGTTATTTCCTTCTCCAGGTTGTTATTTCCTTCTTCCCAATTCAGGGATTGAACCTGGATCTCCCACATTGCAGACAGGCTCTTTACCATCTGAGCCACCAGGGAAGCCCTACATCTACAAATGGGTGTCCGAATGAGAATAAGGTACTAGTACAGCATGGCACCCCACTCCAGTACTCTTGCCTGGAAAATCCCATGGACGGAGGAGCCTGGTAGGCTGCAGTCCATGGGGTCGCTAAGAGTCGGATATGACTGAGCGTCTTCACTTTCACTTTTCACTTTCCTGCATTGGAGAAGGAAATGGCAACCCACTCCAGTGTTCTTGCCTGGAGAATCCCAGGGACGGGGGAGCCTGGTGGGCTGCCATCTATGGGGTCGCACAGAGTCGGACACGACTGAAGTACTAAGCAGCAGCAGCAGCACAGCAAGCATGTAGAAGAGAAATTTTATGATACAATAAGCCAAACACAGGTGTGGATTCCAACAGTCAAAAGAGGGCTGTGAGTACAGAAATGGAAACATTGATTATCTTCTCCTTCTCTTCTTACCACACACCTCTGTTCTGGCTCCCTGTGTTCATAAAACATGGCAGAAAGCTTTACCCCACTTTCCTATAGCGCTGAAGTCCTCAATGTTCTTCAAGGCTCATTTCCTCTATCTATGAATGAAGGCTTTACTGAATGTCTCAGCTCTACTCACCCATGATATTTAGAACTTTGAACAGTGTTGGCTGCCTTCAGTATACATTTATGAATTGATTGTACTCTATATTTTGATCATCTCAAATACTGCCGATTTCTGAAAATATCCTCTAACTTAACTACCTCAGAAACAAGTACCCATCCTCTGTCTTCTCCTAGTCTATAGTGATTAGTTTTTTTGTTTGTTTTCTGATAGCAGTTACTGCTCTGCACTGCAATAATCCCTTGAGTTCCCTCAAGAGATTAGAAAATGCCTTTCTCTTACTGTATCCCCACCATCTAGCAGAACCTTGCACAGAATCACTGCTCCCTAAGTGTTTGCTGAATGAGTATTCCTTTCCCAGACTCTCGCAGCCCTAAAGATGAGCAGGGGAAAAAGGGCTGTCAAATAAACAAATTTAGATTTAAGTTGGTGTTCAATCACTCAGTTGTGTCCAACTCTTTGCAACTCCATGGACTGAAGAACACCAGGCTTCTCTGTCCTTCACTATCTCCTGGAGTTTGCTCAGACTCATGTCCATTGAATTGGTGATGCCATCCCACTATCTCATCCTCTGTCATCCCCTTCTCCTCCTGCCCTCAATCTTTCCCTGCATCAGGGTCTTTTCCAATGAGTTGGCTCTTTGCATCAGGTGGCCAAAGTATTGGAGCTTCAGTTTCAGCATCAGTGCTTCCAATGAATATTCAGGACTGATTTCCTTTAGGATGGACTGGTTTGATCTCCTTGTTGTCTAAGGGACTCTCAAAAGTCTTCTCCAACACCACAGTTCAAAAGCATAAATTCTTTGGCACTCAGCCTTCTTTATGATCCAACTCTTATATCCATACATGACTACTGGAAAAACCATAGCTTTGACTAGATGGACCTTTGTCAGCAAAATGATGTCTCAGCTTCAGAAGGACCATAAAATTTGTAAGCTTTACTCTTGCCTGGAAAATCCCATGGACTGAGAGCCTGGTAGGTTGTGGTCCACGGAGTCGCTAAGAGTCGGACACGACTGAGCGACTTCACTTTGACTTTTCGCTTTCATGCATTGGAGAAGGAAATGGCAACCCACTCCAGTGTTCTTGCCTGGAGAATCCCAGGGATGGTGGAGCCTGGTGGGCTGCCATCTATGGGGTCGCACAGAGTTGGACACGACTGAAGCGACTTAGCAGCAGCAGCAGCAGCAGCAGCAAAAGGTCAGGCAAAAAAGGCTTTTCTTTAAAGAGAAGGAATAAACAAGACAAGAAAGACTCAAGGTGGGAAAGTAAGATGAGCATTGATCTGCTCTGAAACTTGGTGTTTTTTCTAGGATCAACAGATTCTGGAGGGGTTGTTAAGGTTGAGTTGTTCTGGGTCATGTTTGCTCAAGGATGGGATAAGAAGAGGAGCTTAACTAAAATTTGCTCAAGTCAAGTTAGCAGATATTTCATCTAGATTGGTCAGTGGTTACAAACAATTCAGATAATAATTTATAAGACAAAGAGCAAATTTGGAGTGTGTTTGGTCCAGCCATATTTAATGAAGGGGGGCATCTACTTATTTTATTTATGTCATATGGGTAAGGGTGCCTGCCCTACCTGCTTAGTTGCTTCAGTCCTGTCCAACTCTTTGTGACCCTATAGACTGTAGCCTACAAGGTTCCTACATCCATGGGGTTATCCAGGCAAGAATAGTGGAGTGGGTTCCTGTACCCTCCTCCAGGGGATCTTCCCAACCCAGGGATGGAGCCACCATCTCCTGCATTGCAGGTGGATTCTTTATTGCTGAGCCACTAGGGAAGCCCCATGGTAAGGGTAGTTTTTTGCATTAAACTATTTCTTGGAAGGCTGGGGAGATTTACTATCTGTTAGCAGGTCCCAGGAGCATTCAGGTAAAATTTAATACTGTCCAGGTAAAGTGATTATTTGACTTCAAGGTCACAACAGCTCTTACCATTTGTCAGGCATTGTGCTTACTTTATCTCTGACTTTTATGTGGTTAAGCTTATAATTGGGGAACAACTTTCCAGAAAGAAGGAAAAGCAAGAGTGAAGGTCCTTAGTCAAGAAAGAGCAACGAATCATCTGGGAAGAGAAATAAATCTAGTCAAATGGAATATTAAGAAAAAAACTAAACTAAAAGATTAAGAAAAATATTATATGATCTCTGAGTGAATAAGGTATTTAAAGATGAAGTTGGAAACTAATTGAAGAAAAGAGCTGGTTTTGACTCTATGACATACAGAGACTTCTATAAATCAAAGAATGTCTGTGCATCAGGTCTTTGCTCCTTGTTTTGCTTTGAGTTCCTGGAGACCAATTTCTATGAATTAGGACCCTGGGCTCCCACTGCCTTCTGGCTTCTGGACTATACTGTACTGTGCATGGTGCCAGCAGGTCAGAAGAATCCTCTTCCATGGTTCCAGGTTGGACTCCTGTAACACTGTTCCCTCCTATTGCCTTTCCAGGCCTAGAGAGGGTAACAGCTCCCTGTTGATAATTCTTGGGTGTTTCATTATTCCTCGTCTGGTCCCTTAACCAGGCCCATAGCTTTGTAAACTCTTTTAAATTAAACCCTTTGGTTGTGCCATCTGTTTTCTGCAGTAGTCTGGATCGAAATATCACAACCAAAACAGTAAGTGACAAAGGGAAAGAAAATGCTCTAACCTGCATTACAAAAGAGCCTTTACCAATTTCACAAGCATCAAATCATAGTCCTTAAAATTATTATGAAAATTAACAATGAATAACTCAGTAAAGATGAACAAGTGGCCACAACATTAAAAAATATTAATGTCACTAGATAACTATGCAATAGATACTTGAATGCTTGTAAGCAGAGATTTATTTTATGTCAGTTTCTGTGTTTCTTGAATTTCCTACTAAGAATAGCTTTTGTGCTCCGTCGCTCAGTTGTGTCCTACTCTTTTGTGACCCCATGGACTGTAGTACACCAGGCTCCTCTGTCCATGGGATTCTGCAGGCCAGAATACTGGAGTGGGTTGCCATTTCCTCCTCCAGGGGATCTTCCTGACCCAGGGATCAAACCTGCATCTTCCGCATCTCCTGCATTGGCAGGTGGATTCTTTACCTCTTGAGGCACCTGGGAAGAAGAATAGCTGTTATAGGGAAATTAACATTTTTTTCTAAACCTAGTAGGTTCCTGGAGGTACAGCCTGTAAATATGAATGCCCTCAAAATATTGGTTCCTCTGTAGTTTCTCATTCTCGTGAGAATCCACACTCATTCTCCAGAAATTCATCAAAATAAACATTCAGGTATTTCTCCAGGTTGTAGCTCTGGTGTCTCCTGCTCAAGCTAAATCATCTTGGCTGTGATCCTCTAGATTTACCTTTTCCTACAGATTTCCATGGGGCAGGGTGTGCTGTGCCCTCAATTCTCGGAAAGGATTTTGGACACATTTATCAATGCCGCTGTCCTCTTATCTGAGGGGAAATCTACAATCCAAATGATATGAAGAAAATCTAACAGTCTCTTTGCCTTTAATACATTTAATCATTCCTAAAACATAAAAATATCTCCTTCTTCTCCTACCCTGAAAAACATGAAGATGCTTTAAGAATGACTACATATATTTCAAAATGATAAAATAAAATATATTTAAATCAATCCTGCAATTTCTAAAGTAAGTAAACATGTATTTTCAGAATTTGCAATGCCTTTTAATTATGCATTAGGGAAATCAATCTGAATTACTGGTATAATTTGTCATGTTAAACCTACACAAGTCCATGGCAGAAATCGTCACTGTAAATGTTTATATGTAAATTAGGCTTCTATTGCTTCAAGCCTCATAGAGCAATTACTCAGCTTCTTTGAAAGTGTGATATATTGATCAGCAATTTGTAAAGATGGAAAGATGTTAGCTGATTTTCCCCTGTAGGTTATTCCTTTTGTTGGAGTTTTGAAATATGCTTTCCTTTTTTGTAGGCATGTTAGCCATGCAGTGTCATCTGTCATTGAACTCCTCTCTGTGAAGCTGCATACATAATATTGTAGATTCCTGGGTACTTTTTGTTGTTGTTGTTCAGTCACTCACTCGTGTCCTACTCTTTGTGACCCCATGGACCGCAACACACCAGGCTTCCCTGTACTTCACCATCTCCCAGAGCTTGCTCAAACTCATGTCCATCTAGTTGGTGATGCCATCCAATCATCTCATCCTCTGTTGCCCTCTTCTCCTCCTGCTTTCAATCATTCCCAGCATCAGGGTCTTTTCTAATGAGTCAGCTCTTCACATCAGGTGGCCAAAGTATTGGAGCTTCAGCTTCAGTCCTTCCAATGCATATTCAGAGTTGCTTTCCTGTAGGATTGACTGGTATGATCTTGCAGTCCAAGAGACTCTCAAGAGTTTTCTCCAACACCACAGTTCAAAAGCATCAATTCTTTGGTGCTCAGCCTTCTTTATGGTCCAACTCTAACATCCATACATGATTACTGGAAAAACCGTACCTTTGACTATATGGATCTTTGTTGGCAAAAAATGTCTCTTCTTTTTAATATGCTGTCTATGTTTGCCATACCTTTTCTTCCAAGGAGCGAGTATCTATTAATTTCATGGCTGCAGTCAGTGTTTGCAGTGATTTTGGAGCCCAAGAAAATAAAGTCTCTGTTTCCATTATTTCCCCATCTATTTGCCATGAAGTGATGGGACCAAATGCCATGATCTTCATTTTTTAAATATTGAGTTTTAAGCCAGCTTTTTCAGTCTCCTCTTTCATCTTCATCAAGAGGCTCTTTAGCTCCTCTTCACTTTCTGCCGTAAGGGTGGTGTCATCTGCATATCTGAGGTTATTGATATTTCTCCTGGCAGTCTTAATTCCAGCTTGTGCTTCATCTAGTCCAGCATTTCTCATGATGTACTCTGCATATAAGGTAACTAAGCAGGGTGACGATCAGTACACAACCTTGACATACTCTTTTCTCAATTTTGAACCAGTCTGTCATTACATGTCAGGTTCTACCTGTTGCTTCTTGACATGCATACAGACTTCTCAGGAGGCAGGTAAGATGGTCTGATATTCCTATCTCTTGAAGAATTTTACACAGTTTGTTGTGATCTACACAGTCAAAGGCTTTAGTGTAGTCAATGAAGGAGATGTTTTTTCTGGAATTCTGTTGCATTTTCTATGATCCAATCAGTTCAGTTCAGTCACTCAGTCATGTCCGACTCTTTGCAACCCCATGAACTGCAGCACGCCAGGCCTCCCTGTCCAACACCAACTCCGGGAGTCCACCCAAACCCATGTCCATTGAGTTGGTGACACCACTCAACCATCTCATCCTCTATTGCCCCCTTCTCCTCCTGCTCTCAATCTTTCCCAGCATCAGGGGCTTTTCAAATGAGTCAGCTCTTTGCATCAGGTGGCCAAAGTATTGGAGTTTCAGCTGCAACATCAGTCCTTCCAATGAACACCCAGGACTGATCTCCTTTAGGATGGACTGGTTGGATCTCCCTGCAGTCCAAGGGACTCTCAAGAGTCTTCTCCAACACCACAGTTCAAAACCATCAATTCTTCGGTGCTCAGCTTTCTTTATAGTCCAAATCTCACATCCATACATGACCACTGGAAAAACCATAGCCTAACTAGATGGACCTTTGTTGGCAAAGTAATGTCTCTGCTTTTCAATAAGCTATCTAGGTTGGTCATAACTTTCCTTCCAAGGGGTAAGCATCTTTTAATTTCATGGCTGCAATCACCATCTGCAGTGATTTTGGAGCCCCAAAAAATAAAGTCAGCCACTGTTTCAACTATTTCCCCATCCATTTGCCATGAAGTGATGGGACCGGATGCCATGATCTTAGTTTTCTGAATGTTGAGCTTTAAGCCAACTTTTTCACTCTCCTCTTTCACTTTCATCAAGAGGCTTTTTAGTTCTTCTTCACTTTCTGCCATAAGGGTGGTGTCATCTGCATATCTGAGGTTATTGAGATTTCTCCCGGCAATTTTGATTCCAGCCTGTGCTTCCTCCAGTCCAGCGTTTCTCATGATGTACTCTGCATATAAGTTAAATAAACAGGGTGACAATATATAGCTTTGATGTACTCCTTTTCCTGTTTGAAACCAGTCTGTTGTTCCATGTCCAGTTCTAACTGTTGCTTCCTGACCTGCATCCGGTTTCTCAAGAGGCAGGTCAGGTGGTCTGGTATTCCCATCTCTTTAAGAATTTTCTACAGTTTATTGTGATCCACACAGTCAAAGGCTTTGGCATAGTCATTGTTGGCAATTTGATCTCTGGTTCCTCTGCCTTTTCTAAATCCAGCTTGAACATCTGGAAGTTCTCAGTTCATATACTTCCCTTTCAAAAATCTGTCTTTAAAAGTAAGCAATCAAACTAAATACCAACAGATTGTATGAAGTTAAAAGTATTAATTAATATAACTCTACCTTAGTGACTGGAGTAACTATAAAATAATTAGCTTTGTTTCTCCCTCTCTTTGATTATCAAAATATTTAAAATGTATGGGTATATAGAACTTGGGGGCAAGTAAGGAGGACCTGAGAAAGCAAGATATTTTTAAATGTTAAATATTTAATAAGAAAAGGAAAGACACTATAACCTACTATTTATGGTTTCACTATTAATAATATATAGTCAGATTATTATGTCTCCAATCATTAATCATTTTTGCTTAAACTTAGTTAACTTAGAAACATGTATTTCAGTGAAACTTAATGAAAATTTTGAGTAAAAAGTTGCTGAGAATGTGATTTTGAGAATGACAAATGTTGAGTTAGCTGTTACCCTTTGTTTGGAAACATGAGTAATATGTTTACAAAACAATCACCAAAAAGTTAAATACACTCTTATTCTGTATTTTGATAACTTAAAATTGAATTTTAGACTAATGCAAAATTATCCTGTCTTTCGTCACCATTAGGTTGAATTCTGACTCCATTTTGCTCTTTATTTTAATCATTTTCAATCAAGAGCTGATGTTTGGTAACTGTAACTTTACTGATCTTAGTGCAAACTACATATATATGTACATACACATTGTGGGTTCTCCTATCAAGTTAGGGAAAATCATCAGAAAGTATTTTAGTAGAATGAATTTATTTCATCCCAGTAAAATAGATGTGCTGCTGCTGCTGCTGCTAAGTCGCTTCAGTCGTGTCCGACTCTGGATTTTACCGTTAATTTTGAACCCACAGGCAAAATTTCATTCTTTTGCCTATGTGTTCATGCTTGCTCAGTTGCTTCAGTCGTGTTCAACTCTTTGCAATCTGTGGACTGTAGACTTCTAGGCTTCTCTGTCCTTGAGAGTTCCCAGGCAAGAATACTGGAATGGGTTGAGAAGCTCTCCTCCAGGGGATCTTCCTGACCCAGGAATTGAACCTGTATCTCCTACATTGCACGTAGATTTTAACCACTGAGCCACCTGGGAAACACTTTTCTACCCATTTTATATTAATTCTGGATTTAAGAGAAACATCTCAGTCACAGTAAGGGAGCATCTTTACATCTGACGTGGCTGGGTATTGCTGTCCCATTGCATTCACAAGGGATTGGATATAGCCCCCTCAGGTAACAAATCCTCAGATGCTCCAGACACTTAAATAAAATGTTGAAGTATTTGCATATAACCTATGGCTATAATACTCCTATAGAATTTAAATAATCTAGATTAGTTATAATACCCACACAATGTAAACAGTAAATACAATGTAAATGCTATGTAAATAGTTGTCAGTGCAAGGCAAATTCAAGCTTTGCTTTTTGGAACTTTCTGGAATGCTTCTTCCAAATATTTTAAATTCATGATTGATTAACTCCATGAGTACAGAACCTGCAGATACAGAAGGGCCAGCTGTGGTTATATTTCCTGTCTAACACCTTTTCCCTGTGTTACAGAGAAAGCCATTTCCAGTTCTGAGTTTTCCTGTCCAATCAGAAAATGGCTCATCTTCTCTTCCCTCACACCATTATTTCCATTTGCCGGAGAGACAGGGAGGAAGCTGTGTGACCTCACGGATTTTGTGTATTTATGTCTAACTCTTACCCAGAGAGCTGCAGCAGCTTGCTGGGTTTTATATTCTAATTTTCTACACCTGATTCAGATTTCAGGTATCTTGACTACCTGACTTAAACCTGTCACTTATTAGCCTCCTACAAAAATCCAGTCCCCTGTGAAACACTTGGAACGTGGTTTGTAGGTCTTTCTTGAGAAACCATAATTTAGATAATCTGAATATTATCCAATGGGAGATTTAGTTGAATTTACTGGTTTCTACTAGAAAACATGGTAATTGAAGTTGATCCAGAGAGCCATGTCAGAACAAAGGAGTTCTGCTGCGATATTACCAAGAGGTTTTATTTAAAGCAAACTGGGAAAGTTCTGGGCCGCAATGAGTATTTCAACTGCCAAGTTCTAAGAGGAAATTTATTAGCAATATGCACAATTGATGTAACAGAGACAACACAAGAGGGAAATATCTGCTTTGACTACTCTAGTTTGACACCAAGGCATGAATTTTAGAGCTTTTAAGCTTCTAAATAAGTGATTTGAAATGCTCCCTCCAAACACCCATGCATATATATCCTCCTATCATTTATTCTCCATCTCTGCTTTCTTACTTTCTACCCTCCTACGAATGAGCAACTCCTTTGGAAATAATTAGGAATAAGTAAGATAAGACCAAGGAAAACAAGAAAGACATAATGAACACTCTCTTTAAAATGCATAATGTTAAGTTTCCAGATAAAAAGTTCTTTTTGGAATTTGCTGTTAAATACAGCTGAACCTTAAATTTAGTAATTTTGCTTTGCAGCAGAAATTTAAAGTTGAAAGTATGGCACAGGTGATTCAGCAACACAAAGCAGCTTTGAGAAATGGACATCTGAATACATCTTATTTGGTTCTAAACTCAGCAAGCCAAACCTATTTATTCAATTCCTTATTCCTCCCACTGAGTGTTGCAACTTCTCTGGATTATACGGTTTTAAAGCATGTAAGGCAAGGAAAAGTGTTCAACCACAGGTTTAAACTGTTGTCAATATTATACATCAAATCTTCTCTTCAAAATCAAGTAACTGCTGACTTAATATGTCAGTCGATATTTGCTACTAAAAATCTTTAAAATCTCTATGAGTACTTTTTTATACATAAACAGGTATCAAAGAAAACATGTGGGGATAAACACTGATCTTTTCTACTGTTGTAAACAAGAGAATTGCTAAATAAAATCATTCAAAGGGCATGATGTAAATACATTGAAGATATACAGCTACTAGAGAAATACAGTGACTAATCTTCAAGTAAGTTCACGTTTGCAAAGAAGATTCTTTGGTGAAAAAGATTGTTTCATCAAGTTAAGGCCGCACAAAATACTTCAGCTGTTTTCTCATCTAAATCAAATGTCATTATAGAGGATATTTTCATTTATTTCCCCTGTTCTTCCTATTATTTTGAATGCCCTTATGGTTTCTAGGCAACCATGCTAATACTTCTCTTTTAAAAATCTACTGCACAGGAATACTACTCTTAAAAAAGACTGGTGGCCTTCCTATGAATATTTTAAGTCAGAAATAAATGCTAACCAGAAAAGAAGAAAAATATCACAATTATAAGCATCAGTTTTGAACACTATGGTGCAGAAAGTTAAATAATGGGTAGCCTGTATTTTATGAGCTCAACAGTGACCCAAGACAGAGGAAGAAGGTGCAGTTAAGTTGATTTCCAGGAAAGATGCACAGAGAAACTCCATGTCACATTCTGACCAGATCATTTGATATTCATGCTTGTTAAGTCCTGGGGAGGGAATGAGGGAATTCGTTTCAAAACAGCTGTGACAAGCACACCATCTGAGATAAGCAAGGATAGCCTGGACAAGAGAAGATCAATCAGGCAAGATGGTCTGCTTGCAAATGGGCACAGGCTGTAATGGAAGAGACATTGTTTCCTTACATTTACTTTCCAGAAAACAGAAAAATGATCATGAGGTATGAGGTAGAAATAGGATGGTTTTGGCTTAATGAAATTTTTTAATGATTAGGATTGGCTGCAGGGGGTTAGACTAATTCAAAGGCAGTGAAATCTGTAACTGTACGTGTTTAAGGGAGATGACAGTCTTATGTAAGTCACTGGACTCCCACATTCCTTCTTGGGTGTCTCATAGGCATGTTGACTTAAATGTGCCTTCAAACAAGCTCTGAATCTTCCCCCTCTGCTCTTCCTCCCTGCTTTTCCAATCTCAGTGGCCATTGTTCAGGCTGAAAATCAAAAAATCATCTGTAACTCCTCCTTTCTGTTTCTCATCTTTCACATCCACTACAACACCAAATGCTATGGCTTAACATGCATTTAAAAAGCAGACTGTCTCATCACTTTTATCCATTTATCATCTTCTACATCCATTAACCCCCATCTCTATCTGCTGTCGTCACTTGCTTGGGTTGTTGCGGTGGCTCCTTAGTGATGTCCCTGCTTCCACATGGGATCCCTGAAGCCTTTTCTCTTCAAGGACATTTTGTAAAAAATCATAACCAATCATGTTAGTCTTTTGTTCAGATCCCTCTGATAACATTTCATTCCACTTGGAATAAAACCCAAAGTTCATATATATTAAAACTAAGCCTCATGTTCCTTGTGTGTCTGAGTGACTCACATCACTTTTTACTTCCCTTCTTCCTTTTTGCTTCAACCTCTGGAACCATGTGGTAGACCACAGGCACCAACACATTCCTGCCATGAGGTCTCTATTCTCAGTGCTCCTTCTGCCTGAAATGTTATCCCCCAGTTATCTACATGGTTTTCTCTCTCATTTCAGTTAAAGCTCTGCTTAAATGTCAGCTTATCAAAACAGACCTTCCCCAAATTCTCTTTATAATGTGTTACAGCCATCACCCATCACCTCTATTTCCTTACTCTTTACAGCATCATCTAATATGTTATACTTCTGTTTACTTTTTTAGCATCTGAATATCATGACTAGAATACAATTCTATAATCTCTTATTTGACACTCTATTCCCAGACCCCAAAATGTGCTGTCCCATAGATGATGCTCAAAGAATATTTTTTTGATAAATGTTATTAGAAGTGTTTCAGCATGAGCAAGAGATTGGAGCATGCTAAGTTACTTCAATTGTGTCCAACTCTCTGCGACCCTATGGACTTCTCTATCCATGAGGCTCTCCAGGCCAAAATACTGGAGTGGGTTGCCATCTCTTTCTCTAGGGGATCTTCCCAACCCAGGGATCAAGCCGCATCTCTTGCATTGGCAGGCAGATTCTTTACCACTGAGCCACCAGGGAAGCCTAATAATGTTCCTTATAAATCTGCAATTCTCCTATCACCACCAAGAGATATATTTTGCTTATTCTCTAGATTAGTTATCTTTTGCAAATTAACTTGAGTATTTTCTTTAATTTTTTCTGAAAGTATTTGCTCTTTATGTTCCAACACCCCCAAATTTCTTATGAAGCTCATTAATTTTATGGAAACTGTTTATGACTACCAGGTTGTTATGTTACAAAATGTTGGATTCATTTTAGTTCCCCTGTCATTACCGTCTTAACTATTTGACTTCTTTTCCTGAGGAGCCTTCTGAGCACAGTTATAAGAGAGTTATAATGACTCTTTAGCTGGCAACTTTGCCAGTAGGATTGCCATTCAAAACTGTTTATCACAGTAGTTTTAACTTACCAGAGATACAAATGCTATTATTAGCTCTTCAGGTTCTTATTACAGGGGGTATATAAGACTAGTTTTTGGTTTTGAAGTTTGCAATTTCTCTCACAGGCATATGAAGCTAAGACAACTTGCTTTAGATGGATTCTTAAAAACTTGTGGGTTATAGTTTTCATATAGATCAGCAAGTTGCTTTCCAGATCAATATATGTTACATTGTTTGCACTGAGAGCCCAAGATGATCTAAAGATATGAAAATGGCAGAGAATAAAGAGCTAAGTTTTGCTAAATGGTAGCACATATTTATTCATCAATCTTAAAAATTTGTTTATTTTCATTGTAAATACGAACACCTATTCTGGCCCACAAAACTGCCTGGTGGTAGAGCGACTTTAAGAAGTTTTCCATTTGTCTGGGAGGCATATGACTGGATCTGACACAATGTGTTAGACACATTCTATTTGAAATAGAGTTGATTTACAGCATAGAGCCAGTCTCTACTGTACAGCAAGGAGACTCAGTTATACACATATAGAAATTCTTTTTAATATTCTTTTCCATTTTGGTTTATCACAGCATATTGAATATAGTTCCCTGTGCTATACAGTAGGACCTTGTCGTTTATCCAAGATGTATAATAGTTTATATCTGCTAATCTCTAACTCCAAGTCCGCCCTCCCTCACCACTTCTTCCTTGGCAACCATAAGTCTGTTCTCCACGATGCACTGTGTTTTATGTCACCGTTGCAGTGAGTACAAGTTGTAGGGATTGAAAGAGGTCTTTTTTTACTCTGTTCACTTATAGTGAACGCTAATTTTTCAGTTCTGTTGTGGAAAGAAAACATTTGCTTATGAGGAGGTTGTGTGTGTATGTGTTAGTCGCTCAGTTGTGTCCACTTCTTGGCGAACCCATAGAATATAGCTTGTAAGGCTCCTCTGTCCATGGAATTCTCCAGCAAAAATGCTGGAGTGGGTGGTCATTCCCTTCTCCAGGGCATCTTCCCAATCCAGGGATGGAAGTCAGGTCTCCTGCTTTGTATGCAGATTCTTTACCCTCTGAGTGACCAAGGAAGCCCCTTGAGGAGGATACTACAAAATAATACTTACATGGAAAAATGGTCATTACAGTGAATATAATGCTCAGTTTGGGTTTGGAAATGATGTGCTACTTCCTCATCACAAAGAAAATAACTTTCTGGTAACATAATTCAGGCCTTCCCTGGTGGCTCAGATGGTAAAGAATCTGCTTGCCATGTGGGAAACTCAGGTTCAATCTCTGGGTCAGGAAGATCCCCTGGAGAAGGGAATGGCTGCCTATTCCAGTGGGCTTCCCTGGTAGCTCACCTGGTAAAGAATCCACCTGCAATGAAAGAGATCCCAGTTGATTTCGGGTTGGGAAGTTCCCCTGGAGAAGGGATAGGCTACTCACTCCAGTATTCTTTCCCTGGAGAATCCCCATGGACAGAGAAACCTTGTGGGCTACAGTCCACGGGGGTCACAAAGAGTCAGACATGACTGAGGGACCAAGAACACACATACCTACTCCAGTATTCTTGCCTGGAGAATTTCATGGACAGAGGAACCTGGTGGGCTACAGTCCATTGGGTTACAAAGAGTTGGAACACGACTGGGAGACTAACACTTACTTTACTTACAACATAATTTAACTAGTAACCAATGATTTCACATTGATGTATTGTCCACCTGGTCATTTATTCTCTTGTTTCTCTGGTGATAGCAAAGTATACAGAGAGTGGAGTGATCTTAAATGAGACCATGTGGTGAGACATAAGCTTCATTCAGTAGAACTGAGTACCAGTTCCCACTTTAACACTAACCTATCAACCGACAGCCTGTCTTTCATGGCAAAATAACCTTCCTTGGGTTGTGCTATCTTTATCTGATTATAAAAGGGCTGAACAAAATCATCTCCAAGTGAACTCACTGGCCACATCTTGTTCTAAAATGCGACATTCAAAGGGGAACTAGTACAAGTAACTCAAAAGCACCTTCATTTTTTTTCACTCAGACCTAGTTCTTTTTCAATGAAAAGCACAAATTTCAACCTTAATCTGTTGAAAACTCTAGCCAATCCTCTCCATAAAACCTTTCTGTGACAATGGAAATGTTCCATAGCTGTACTGTTCAGTGTGGTCAGATTTAGCGCTTGAAACTACTCTAGAGCAACAAAGGAACCAATTTTAGATGTTATTTAATTTCATTAATTCAAATGTAAATGCTTCCTGCTGGTAAAGAATCTGCCTGCAATGTGGGAGACCTGGGTTTGATCCCCGGGTTGGGAAGATCGCCTGGAGAAAGGAAATGCTACCCACTCCAGTATTCTGGCCTGGAGAATTCCATGAACTGTATATATGAGACTAGTGACTAACTTATTGAGCAGCACATCTAAAGCCACTATGTATAGGGACTTCCCTGGAGGTCCAGTGGTTAAGACTCTGTGCTCCCAATGCAGGGGGTGGGGGTTGACCCCTGGTTGGCAACTAAGATCCCACATGCCCCCCAGTGTGGCCAAAAATAAATTAACTAATTAATAAAAAATTGAAAAAAACACCAACAGGAAAGGTTAATACTAAAAATAAAGATATTGTATGATTAATATAAAAAGGATATGATAACATGTACATTTTTTTTTAAAGCCAGTGTTCATTGGCTATGTTTTCTGTTCTGCATTTCTACTTTAATAAAGCAGTATCATTTGTACAATGAACTACTAATGGAAACTAGGATGCTAGTAAAAGAAAAGCATTTAGAGCACATTGTGCATAATAGAAATTATCACCCACCGTTGCTTTGCTTTCACCATATGTGTTCAATGGCATTTATATAAATTGGAAAGGATCATTTCTTTTATTAGCATTTTAAGTCAGTACAGTAATACTTTTTAGTGTGTTCCACTCCTCGTTTTTTTCTTGAATATGTGAAAATGTCATTGAAGCTTAAATTAGGAAGGTACTTTAAAGGTCATGAGATTAGTGTATCCTTTCCATTTCTTTTTAGGGTATCATATATTCTATTTTTCAGAGTTTTTACCTATATAAATATGCATTAAATAAAATTAACTTCGAATAAATAAGTGAAAATGACTTCATATTTCAAAAACTTGAAAATATTACGGATACACTTTAACAGGACTTCCCTGATGGCTCAACTAGTAAAGAACCTGCCTGCCAATGCAGGAGGTATAAGAGACATGCATGCAATCCCTGAGTCAGGAATATCCCCTGGAAGAGGAAATGACAACCCACTTCAGTGTTCTTGCTTGGGAAATCCCACAGACAGAAAAGCCTGGTGGACTATAGTCCATGGATCACAAAGAATAGGACACAACTGAGCGTGCATGCATGCACACACACACACACACACAGTGTTTCTGAATTGTTTTTGGAAGAGACAATTATATGCTTAATAAATCAGTAATAAAATATGAAAACAAATACCTCATAATACTGCCTTTGTGACCAAATGCACTGTTGTCGTTGTCCTTTTTTTTTTTTTAACAAAAGTATTGTGTATGCTGTAACTCTGAAATATATTCCAGGAATTCAACAGATGAGAATAATAACCATGTAAATAAACACAAAAGCATCTACAAATGTTTGTTGAATGCCTATCTTGTGCTTAGTATTCTGAAAAATATAGAGAAAAATATTACATTTTCTCTGTTTCAAGAAGTTCACAGATTAATGAAGAGACAAGAAAGAACTATTCAATAAATCAAAAATCATTCCAATATTTAAACAATGGTTTTTCCAGTAGTCATGTATGGATGTGAGAGTTGGACCATGAAGAAGGCTGAGCACTGAAGAATTGATGCTTTTGAACTGTGGTGCTGGAGAAGACTCTTGAGAGTCCCTTGGACAACAAGGAAATCAAACCAGTCAATCCTAAAGGAAATCAGTCCTGAATATTCATTGGAAAGACTGATGCTGAAGCTGAAGCTTGGCCACCTGATGTGAAGAGCCAACTCATTGGAAAAGACCCTGATGCTGGGAAAGGTTGAAGGCAAAAGGAGAAAGGGGTGGCAGAGGATGAAATGGTTAGATAGCATCATCAACTCAATGGACATGAATTTGAGCAAACTCCGGGAGATAGTGAAGGACAGGGAAGCCTGGAGTGCTGTAGCCCCCATGGGGTGGCAGAGTCAGACATGCCTTAGTGACTGAACAACAATGGTGTCAGTTATGCACAATGAGGAAATTTGAAGAGACTCAAACATAAAGCTAGTTTTCTTCTCGGTATATTTGCTGAGTCATTGTACCATTGATACTGAGGAGGTGGGGAACTAAGCCAACTGTTACTAAAAGGCAGAGTGAGAACTCCTGCAGAGAACTTGAAATAATTAGGGAAAAGAATGGTTGGAAATGGCAGTATTTACTAGATTTTATAGATGGGAAAGTCAGAGAGCTGGTTCCTCCACATCATTTCAGCAAGAAGCTAAGGAGTTTCCAGATGCCCCCTCAGAAATGCTCTAGCTTCCCTGGTGGCTCAGATGGTAAAGCATCTGCCTGCAATGCAGGAGACCTGGGTTCGATCCCTGGGTTGGGAAGATCCCCCTGGAGAAGGAAATGGCAACCCACTCCAGTACTCTTGCCTGGAAAATTCCATAGACAGAGGAGCCTGGTAGGCTACAGTCCAAGGGGTTTCAAAGAGTCGGACATGACTGAGTGACTTCACTTTCATACCTAAGGATCAGGGATTAAGCTCAGTCGAATGAGTGTTACTGGTAGTAACTTAGTTCAGGCCCACTTCAACTTTCTATTAGACTGAGAGGTTGATCAAGGTGAGCAACCTGTCACCCTGTCAGCATCAATCTCAACTGATTAAAAATCTTGGTTGTAGAACCACATTCCTCTGACTGCACTCTACATGGCTTCATTTTCTGGCTAGGTAGAGTAGAAATAAGCAATTATGATGGACTTTTATTTAATGAAGACTTAACAAACATTAATATTGTCAGAACATAATCCAGTGCTGGTAATATATGTATCCCAGAGTGTTAAGATTTTTAATTAATCTGAACAACATGTACTTGCAAGGATCTATATGTTGTGACAGTGTCTAGGCCACTTTTTCATATTGAAAGAATCTCAGAGCTAGAGCTCATCTAATTGAGATTGTCTTATCTGACCAGTGAGAAAATTGAATGCACTAAGAGTTTTTATATGCCCAAGTCCCCTAATGACATACTTGTTTCTCATATGGTAAATTTCCATAATGTCAAATTCACTGATAGAGGATCACATTTGTGAATTAATGTGGTCATGTTATTACAGACATAGCCTTTAATTTACCCAATGTTGATTTAAAAAGAAGCCCAAAGTTCTGAGCTCATATGCATGTTTATCTTGATCCTCTATCTTGTTTTGTAGATTTAGCACCACTGGTCATTCTGATAAATCAGTCCACACTAGGTAACAATCAGAGTTAATCTAAAGACTCTGAAATCATATGCAAGGCTTTGTGGTTTATATCTACTTGCATTTTTCTGGTGAAAGAAACCCTCTAAACAGTTAATATCCTTGCTTTAGATATGTAAACACATTAATGTAATAAATCTCAGGTCAGTAAAAGCAATATACTGAGATCCTATAAACAGACCAAACTTAGCAACAAGGTAATAGTTATTTTTTCTTTTGAGGAAAATCACCATTGGATACCAGTTCATTTTTTCAAGACAAAAGTGAAGATACTGACTTAAGTCTCTTTTCTCAAAGTGAAATTCATAGTGTGGAACATTTGCATCTGATGTATCTAAAAACTGACTTATCTTTTTAAAGTATAATGTTATTTAACATCTTTATTTACATATAATTCATCTACCATAAAATTTGGGATTCCCTAATAGCTCAGTGGTAAAGAATCCACCTGTCAATGCAGGTGATGTGGGTTCAATCCCTGGGTTGGAAAGATACCTTGGAGAAGGAAATGGCAACCCACTCCAGTATTCTTGCCCGGAGAATTCTATGGTCAAAGAAGCCTGGTAGGCGACAGTCTATGGGGTAGCAAAATTATCGGACATGACTTAGCAAATAAACAAAAAAACCATAAAATTTACCAATTTAAAGTATACAATTCAAATGTTTCTAGTATATTCACAGAATTGTGTCAGTCAGTTCAGTTCAGTCACTCAGTCATGTCCGACGCTTTGCGACCCCATGAAATGCAGCACGCCAGGCCTCTCTGTCCATCATCAACTCCCGGAGTCCACTCAAACTCATGTCCATCGATTCGGTGATGCCATCCAGCCATCTTATCCTCTGTCGTCCCTTCTCCTCCTGCCCTCAGTCTTTCCCAGCATCAGGGTCTTTTCAAATGAGTCAGCTCTTCACATCAGGTGGCCAAAGTATTGGAGTTCCAGCTTCAACATCAGACCTTCCAATGAACACCCACGACTGATCTCCTTTAGGATGGACTGGTTGGATCTCCTTGCAGTCCAAGGGACTCTCAAGAGTCTTCTCCAACACCACAGTTCAAAAGCATCAATTCTTCGGTGCTCAGCTTACTTTATAGTCCAACTCTCACATCCATACATGACTACTGGAAAAACCATAGCTTTGACTATATGGACCTTTGTCAGCAAAGTGATGTCTTTGCTTTTTAATATGTTGACTAGGTTTGTCATAATTTTCCTTACAAGGAGCAAGTATCTTCTAATTTCATAGCTGCAGTAACCTTTACCGCAGACTGAGTGGTAGTCAGTCCTCATTCTCCCACTCCCAAGCCGTTGCAACCACTAATCTACTTTCTTCTCTATAGATTTGCCTATTCTGAACATCTCATAAATGTAATCATATAACATGTGCTCTCTTGTAGCTGACGTCTTTCACTGAGCATGATTTTATTTCAGTCCACATCCATTTTTATTGTAGAGTAGTATCTATTGTATGGGTGGACTAATTTTACTTATCCATTTATCTGTTGATGGATATTTAGGTTGTTTCCACCTTTCATTATTATGAAAGGTAACTTTCAATTATTATGAGTTATAATGCTGTTATGAACATAAAGGTACAAGTTTTGTGTAGACATGTCTCTTCATTTGTCTTAGGAATGGGATACCAAGGAGTGTAATTGCTGGGTCATATGGTTAAGTCTAGGTTTAACATTTTGCAGGTCTGCCAAACTACTTTACAGCATGGCTGCACCAATTTACATTCTCACCAGCAAAGTATGAAGATTCCAAGTTCTCCACATCCATATCAGCCATGACAATTCAACAGTTGTTATTGTCTGTCCTTTTTATTAGAGTAATCATCTTAATGGTGTGAAGTGGTGTCTCAATGTAGTTTTAATTTGCACTAATGTTAGTGCTTTTCTGCATTTCAAATTCCCTGAATCAGATTCTGTCTAAATACAGTGATATAAATAAATTGAATTCCAGCTTCCAACCCAGTCTAATCAGTGCTGAACTTTAAACAGAATAAAAATGCTGTAAACATGGATACAAGCAGATATTTATCTTGCTACAAATAAAATTATTCCCTGGAAGCTACTAAGAAGACTCTCCATAGCAAATTGTTTGATGTTTAACACCAGGCCATCCTTAGAAGACAATAATAGTTCTTTTATTTAGCCATTCTCTTCATTTTTGTAGATTTGTAATTATTTCATTACATAAAGATATTAATGTATTATTTACAACATTGTGGACCTGTGTTCTCTTGTGGACCACCTTGCGCTGTTTGTTTCATAGGAAATAGCTTCTTGATTGTGTTTTCATCAGGGCATTGCTTCAGATGGCTTTACAATTTTCAAAAATCATAAATGTTCCAATGCAGCTTCACTTGTAGCCTGCTGAATGTGTTTACTGCCCTGTATTTTAGACACCTGTACCTTGAAAGGAGCCGCTATGCAAGGCACAGCCTACTGAGTTATTTTCAAAATACAGAGTATAGGGAGAAGTTTGTCAGAAATGGAAAAAAGTTATAAACTGGACTAGTTAGCAATACAGGGTGTAAAAACTGTATTTCCAGACTTTTAGTTCAACTTGTTTTTCTTTTTTTTTTTTTGAATTGCCATTTTTTTTAAATTTTATTTTATTTTTAAACTTTACATAATTGTATTAGTTTTGCCAAATATCAAAATGAATCCACCACAGGTATAC
>NW_011494423.1:156338-157431 GCF_000754665.1 Bison bison bison | reverse complement strand
TGAATGTTGAGCTTTAAGCCAACTTTTTCACTCTCCCTTTTCACTTTCATCAAGAGGCTTTTTAGTTCTTCTTCACTTTCTGCCATAAGGGTGGTGTCATTTGCATATCTGAGGTTATTGATATTTCTCCTGGCAATCTTGATTCCAGCTTGTGCTTCCTCCAGCCCAGCATTGCTCATGATGTACTCTGCATATGTTAAATAAGTAGGGTGACAATATACAGCCTTGACCTACTCTTTTTCCTATTTGAAACCAGTCTGTTGTTCCATGTCCAGTTCTATCTGTATGCTTCCTGACCTGCATACAGATTTCTCAAGAGGCAGGTCAGGTGGTCTGGTATTCCCAGCTCTTTCAGAATTTTCCACAGTTTATTGTGATCCACACAGTCAAAGGCTTTGGCATAGTCAATAAAGCAGAAATACATGTTTTTCTGGAACTCTCTTGCTTTTTCCATGATCCAGCAGATGTTGGCAATTTGATTTCTGGTTCCTCTGCCTTTTCTAAAACCAGCTTGAACATCTGGAAGTTCATGGTTCACGTATTGCTGAAGCCTGGCTTGGAGAATTTTGAGCATTACTTTACTAGTGTGTGAGATGAGTGCACAGAATTTTGTAATCATTGTTATTTTTGTAGTTGCTAAGTTGTGTCTGACTCTTTGTGACCTCATCGCCTGCAGCACACCAGGCTTCCCTGTCCTTCACTATCTCCCGGAGCTTGCTCAAACTCATGTCCCTTGTGTCCATGATGCTATTCAACCATGTCATCCTCTGCTGCCCTCTTCTTCTGATAACCTCAATTTTTCCCAGCATCGGGGTCTTTTCCAATGAGTAGGCTCTTTGCATCGGGTGACCAAAGTACTGGAGCTTCAGCATCAGCATCAATCCTTTCAATGAATATTCAGGATTGATTTCCTTTAGGATTGACTGGTTTTATCCCCTTGCTGTCCAAGGGACTCTCAAGAGTCTTCTCCAACACCACAATTTGAAATTATCAATTCTTTGGTGCTCAGCCTTTCTTTAGGATCCAACTCTCACATCCGTACATGACTACTGGAAAAACCATAGCTTTGACTATATGGACCTTTGTCAGCAAA
>NW_011494423.1:155398-156238 GCF_000754665.1 Bison bison bison | reverse complement strand
TGCCATTTTTTTTTAATTTTATTTTATTTTTAAACTTTACATAATTGTATTAGTTTTGCCAAATATCAAAATGAATCCACCACAGGTATACACGTGTTCCCCATCCTGAACCCTCCTCCCTCCTCCCTCCCCATACCATCCCCCTGAGTCGTCCCAGTGCACCAGCCCCAAGCATCCAGCATCGTGCATCGAACCTGGACTGGCAGCTCGCTTCCCACATGATATTTTACATGTTTCAATGTCATTCTCCCAAATCTTCCCACCCTCTCCCTCTCCCACAGAGTCCATAAGACTGTTCTATACATCAGTGTCTCTTTTGCTGTCTCGTACACCGGGTTATTGTTACCATCTTTCTAAATTCCATATATATGCGTTAGTATACTGTATTGGTGTTTTTCCTTCTGGCTTACTTCACTCTGTATAATAGGCTCCAGTTTCATCCACCTCATTAGAACTGCTTCAAATGTATTCTTTTTAACGGCTGAGTAATACTCCATTGTGTATATGTACCACAGCTTTCTTATCCATTCATCTGCTGATGGACATCTAGGTTGCTTCCATGTCCTGGCTATTATAAACAGTGCTGCGATGAACATTGGGGTACACGTGTCTCTTTCCCTTCTGGTTTCCTCAATGTGTATGCCCAGCAGTGGGATTGCTGGGTCATAAGGCAGTTCTATTTCCAGTTTTTTAAGGAATCTCCACACTGTTCTCCATAGTGGCTGTACTAGTTTGCATTCCCACCAACAGTGTAAGAGGGTTCCCTTTTCTCCACACCCTCTCCAGCATTTATTATTTGTAGACTTTTGGATCACAGCCATTCTGACTGGTGTGAAATGT
>NW_011494423.1:152260-153944 GCF_000754665.1 Bison bison bison | reverse complement strand
GGACCTGGGCTTTTGTTTGCTGGAAGATTTCTGATTACAGTTTCAATTTCCGTGCTTGTGATGGATCTGTTAAGATTTTCTATTTCTTCCTGGTCAAGTTTTGGAAAGTTGTACTTTTCTAAGAATTTGTCCATTTCTTCCACGTTGTCCATTTTATTGGCATATAATTGTTGGTAGTAGTCTCTTATGATCCTTTGTATTTCTGTGTTGTCTGTTGTGATCTCTCCATTTTCGTTTCTAATTTTATTGATTTGATTTTTCTCCCTTTGTTTCTTGATGAGTCTGGCTAATGGTTTGTCAATTTTATTTATCCTTTCAACGAACCAGCTTTTGGTTTTGTTGATTTTTGCTATGGTCTCTTTTGTTTCTTTTGCATTTATTTCTGCTCTAATTTTTAAGATTTCTTTCCTTCTACTAACCCTGGGGTTCTTCATTTCTCTCTTTTCTAGTTGCTTTAGGTGTAGAGTTAGGTTATTTATTTGACTTTTTTCTTGTTTCTTGAGGTGTGCCTGTATTGCTATGAACTTTCCCTTTAGGACTGCTTTTACCGTGTCCCACAGGTTTTGGGTTGTTGTATTTTCATTTTCATTCGTTTCTATGCAAATTTTGATTTCTTTTTTGATTTCTTCTGTGATTTGTTGGTTATTCAGCAGCGTGTTGTTCAGCCTCCATATGTTGGAATTTTTAATAGTTTTTCTCCTGTAATTGAGATCTAATCTTACTGCACTGTAGTCAGAAAAGATGCTTGGAATGATTTCTATTTTTTTGAATTTACCAAGGCTAGCTTTATGGCCCAGGATGTGATCTATCCTGGAGAAGGTTCCATGTGTGCTTGAGAAAAAGGTGAAATTCATTGTTTTGGGATGAAATGTCCTATAGATATCAATTAGGTCTAACTGGTCTATTGTATCATTTAAATTTTGTGTTTCCTTGTTAATTTTCTGTTTAGTTGATCTATCCATAGGTGTGAGTGGGGTATTAAAGTCTCCCACTATTATTGCGTTATTGTTAATTTCTCCTTTCATACTTGTTAGCATTCGTCTTACATACTGCGGTGCTCCCGTGTTGGGTGTATATATGTTTATAATTGTTATATCTTCTTCTTGGATTGATCCTTTGATCATTATGTAGTGTCCTTCTTTGTCTCTTTTCACAGCCTTTGTTTTAAAGTCTATTTTATCTGATACGAGTATTGCTACTCCAGCTTTCTTTTGGTCCCTATTTGCATGAAAAATCTTTTTCCAGCCCTTCACTTTCAGTCTGTATGTGTCCCCTGTTTTGAGGTGGGTCTCTTGTAGACAATGTATGTAGGGATCTTGTTTTTGTATCCATTCAGCCAGTCTTTGTCTTTTGGTTGGGGCATTCAACCCATTTACGTTTAAGGTAATTACTGATAAGTATGATCCTGTTGCCATTTACTTTATTGTTTTGGGTTTGAATTTATACACCGTTTTTGTGTTTCCTGTCTAGAGAATATCCTTTAGTATTTGTTGGAGAGCTGGTTTGGTGGTGCAGAATTCTCAGCTTTTTCTTGTCTGGAAAGCTTTTGATTTCTCCTTCATACTTGAATGAGATCCTTGCTGGGTACAATAATCTGGGCTGTAGGTTATTTTCTTTCATCATTTTAAGTATGTCTTGCCATTCCCTCCTGGCTTGAAGAGTTTCTATTGAAAGATCAGCTGTT
>NW_011494423.1:150912-151754 GCF_000754665.1 Bison bison bison | reverse complement strand
CTTGTCTCCAGGCTATTTATCTGTGATTCCATTTTAATTTCAAGATTTTGGATCAATTTCACTATCATTATTCGGAATTCTTTATCAGGTAGATTCCCTATCTCTTCCTCTTTTGTTTGGTTTGGTGGGCATTTATCCTGTTCCTTTATCTGCTGGGTATTCCTCTGTCTCTTCATCTTGTTGAAATTGCTGAGTTTGGTGTGTCCTTTCTGTATTCTGGCAGTTTGTGGAGTTCTCTTTATTTTGGTGTTTCCTCGCTGTGTGTGGGTTTGTACAGGTGGCTTGTCAAGGTTTCCTGGTTAGGGAAGCTTGTGTCGGTGTTCTAATGGGTGGAGCTGTATTTCTTCTCTCTGGAGTGCAATGAAATGTCTAGTAATGAGTTATGAGATGTCTATGGTTTTGGGGTGACTTTGGGCAGCCTGTATCTTGAAGCTCAGGGCTGTGTTCCTTTGTTGCTGGAGAATTTGCTTGGTATGTCTTGCCCTGGAACTTGTAGGCCCTTGTGTGGTGCTTGGTTTCAGTGTCAGTATGGAGGCGTTTGATGAGCTCCTGTCAGTTAATGTTCCCTGGAGTCAGGAGTTCCCTGGATTCAGGGTTTGGATTTAAGCCTCCTGCTTCCAGTTATTGGTCTTATTTTTACAGTAGTTTCAAAATTTCTCCTTCTATACAGCACCATTAATAAAACATCTACATTAAAGATGAAAAGTTTCTCTACTGTGAGGGTCACTCAGAGAGGTTCACATCGTTACATGGAGAAGAGAAGAGGGAGGAGTGAGTTAGAGGTGACCCAAATGAGATGAGGTGGAATCAATAGTGGAGAGAGTGGGCTAGCCAGTAGTCAC
>NW_011494423.1:149896-150812 GCF_000754665.1 Bison bison bison | reverse complement strand
ATAGGTTATAAAAGTGAAAATTAAAGGAACAATAGAGGACTTAAAATTTAAAAAAAAAATAAAAAAAAAAAGAAAGAAAGAATGATCGTAAAAATAGTAAAAATATATCTAGGACTTTCTTTGGTTTTGTTGTGAGTATTGTGGATTCAGTTCATTTTTGGCTAGTTCCTTGGTCCGACTTATATTTCTCAAGATCTATAGGCCCCTTCCTATGTAGTCCGCAGTAACCACGGGGTTTTAATCTATTGCCTGTAGCTTCCAAGGCATTTCCCGCTGTTATAACTTCTTCTGTTTGCTGATCTCTTCAGTGTCTGGTTTCCACCCTGACACAAAGGGGACGATGGAGGACACTTTTTTTTTTTTTTTTTAGACTCACTTGTTCAGTCGCGCTGTGGGGAGGGAGGGAGGGATGCTGCAAACAGATAACACTGGCGTGCGCTCGCAGTGCCTCAGCCACACTGGGTCTGCCCCCGCTCACAGCGCGTGTAGCCTCCCTGCCCACACTGCTTGGGCTCTAGGTTGTTCCGCAGGGAACAATCTGAGGCCGGCCCTGGGCTGCATGCACTCCCAGGTCCAAGCCACTCAGGTTCAGGCACTCGGGTAGTCCTCAGAGGCGCAGACTCAGTTGGGCCTGCGTTTTGTGCTCTTCCCAGGTTCGAGCAGCTCAGGTGATAAGGTGTTTGGCGAGCGCCAATGCTGCGACTTATCGCCTCCCCGCCACTCGGTTATCTGTGTGTAAAACCGGTGCACCTTCTCAGGCAGATGTTGACCGTCCAGACCCCCAAGAAGTTTTAGATAGCAAAGAAGCCTGCTTACAGTTTCATAGATAATGTCTCTCTGGGGCTGCGATTGCCCCCTTCCGGCTCTGGCTGCCTGTCACCGGAGGGGGAAGGTCTGCAGCCGGCTATCTCTGTTC
>NW_011494423.1:149123-149796 GCF_000754665.1 Bison bison bison | reverse complement strand
GAAAAGGAGGGAGACAGATCCATCCAGTAATCAGTTCCCTAAGTGTTCTCCACCGTCTGGAACACACAGAAATTCACAGAGTTGGGTAGAGTAGAGAGGGGTTAGGGATGAGACACAGACGACCTGGTGGAGAAAAAGGAGAGTCCAAAGGGGGAGAGAGCAGTCAAGCCAGTAATCTTGCTCCCTAGTGAAAAATGGGTCCTGAAGATTGGGTTCTTAAAGATACAAAATTGGTAACAAATACATAAAAGCAAAAATTAAAACTCTAGAGTAGAGTTTGGAATTTCAAAAATACGGTGTTAAAGAAAAGAAGAAGGAAAAGAAAGAGAGAAAAAAACGACCAAACAAAAACAAACAAGGTCGTGAAAATTATAAAGAAAATACAGGTACAAAATTGATAACTAATACCAAAAAGCATAAATTAGAAATCTAGAGTAGAGTTTGGAATTTCAGATATACAATGTTATATAGAAGAAGAGAAAGAAACAGAGAAAAGAAAAAAAAAGTCACAGAAATTGTGAAAAAAACTATAGGTACAAAATTGATAACATATACCAAAAAGCTAAAGTTAAAAATCTAGAGTAGAGTTTGGAATTTCAAAAATACAATGTGAAAGAAAAGAAGGAAAAAAAAAAAAAAACAAGGTCAAAAAATTATATAATATATATATGAA
>NW_011494423.1:142249-148925 GCF_000754665.1 Bison bison bison | reverse complement strand
TTATCGCCTCCCCGCCACTCGGTTATCTGTGTGTAAAACCGGTGCACCTTCTCAGGCAGATGTTGACCGTCCAGACCCCCAAGAAGTTTTAGATAGCAAAGAAGCCTGCTTACAGTTTCATAGATAATGTCTCTCTGGGGCTGCGATTGCCCCCTTCCGGCTCTGGCTGCCTGTCACCGGAGGGGGAAGGTCTGCAGCCGGCTATCTCTGTTCAGTCCTTTGTTCCATGCGCGGGCCTGGCGGTGTCTTAGGTTAGGGCTGGCTTTTCGTGTGGTAGATATCCTACAGTCTGGTTTGCTAGCCCAGATTATTTCGCTCAGATAGCGCTCAGGGTATTCAGGCCAGATTCTTACTCTCAGTGATGCAGCCCACGCAGCACCTCCCTGCCCAGCCCCCTCTTGCTAATGGCAGATGCAGGCGTCTGCGCTGCTTCTCGCTGGGGGAGTTACCGTAGGGCTCGCAATCTGCGAGCCCTTTAATTGTTTATTTATTTTTTCTCCCTGTTATGTTGCCCTTTGTGCTTCCAAAGCTCGGCACAGATTCGGCAGTGAGAAGGTTTCCTGGTGTTTGGAAACTTCTCTCTTTTTAAGACTCCCTTCCCGGGACGGAACTCCATCCCTCCCTCTTTTGTCTCTTTTTTTGTCTTTTATATTTTTCCCTACCTCCTTTCGAAGAGTTGGGTTGCTTTTCTGGGTGCCTGATGTCCTCTGCCGGCATTCAGAAGTTGTTTTGTGGAATTTACTAGACGTTTAAATGCTCTTTTGATGGATTTGTGGGGGAGAAAGTGTTCTTCCCGTCCTACTCCTCCGCCATCTTGGCTCCTCCCCTCAACTTGTTTTTCTATCTAATTTTCAAAATCTTTACCTAAATGTTCCGTCCCTTAAAAATGAATAGAACCTATCATAACAGACATCTCACTCCATATCCGTTCATCTTAACCGAATTTTGCTTCCTAAAAACCATTTCAGATAATTCGTTATGTCTTTCTCTTTAAAATAACTAACAGCCCATAAATATTTGCTCATAAGAAGATGCATGGTACTCACTTCATAGATCATGACCTATGAATACTAGAACAGCTGGCCAAAGGGATTCATAGAGGCAATGTGTTTTCTTATGCTCTTAAGTTCTAAAGGAAAAAAGAAAAATAATAAGAAAAAACTATAAAATACTGTTACATACTATTGTATATTATTTTGGTATCATGCTTGACATTCTTCTAAAGAAGGTATAAAATTTACATCATGTATGCAAGCTCATGTAACATGATTGCCATCATAATAACAATTATTGATAATTTCTATACAATAAGTATTTTGTAAATGTAACACAGCTGAGCAACTCAACAAAAACAATACACTTTAAAAAAAAAGCAACACTTTGAGAAAAGTGCGCTTCCCCTGTGGCTTAGTGGAAGGAATCCACCTGCAATGCAGGAGACACGGGTTCAGTCCTTGGTCAGGAAGATCCTCTGGAGAAGGAGATGGCAACCCACTCTAGTATTTTTGCCTGGGAAATCCCCCGGAGAGAGGAGCCTGGTGGGCTACAGTCCCTGGGGTTGCAAAAAAGTCAGACATGACCTAGCCACTAAACCACTACCACCATAGACAAACACTGTTAAGTACTATTAGGACCTGTATGTTTTACAAAGATATTTAATTAAGCAATTAAGTGATCCACAAAACTTCAAACACCAGAGGGGCAGAGTCAGTATTTAAACCCAGGCAATTAGGTTTCAGAGTCTGTTGTCTTACATACCAAGGAATAGTGCCTCTACATAAAACTAAAATATTGATAATATTGATTTTACATTTCTCATTCTAAAGGAACAATTGAACATCAACACTTACCCCCTTCTCTCCCTTATAAAGTACCAAGAAAAATACAGTGAAAATGAATGAGAAGAAAAAAAATGTAACAATACTGGAAAAAATTATCTAGAAGAGCATAGATAATTATATGAATTTCTGAAAAAGAAAAATAGACTGAAGTACAGTGACAGTCTGTAAAGGAGAAATCACAGTCCAGGAAACACTGCAGAGAAACCCGCAGTAAAGGTGAGGGCATATTTCCCAGGCACTGAGCTCAGTTTGGAGATTCACAGAACAAGTATAGGGAGTATGCATTCAGACCCAGGATTGAAAGGCAATCTGAAGAAGAGCTCTGATGCCAACCAACCTCCTGACCTCCACCCTTACAGAGTGACTACATGATCATGGGTTTCCAGGGTAAATCTAGGATGACAATGACAAAAATAATATGGGATCATTTGCCTGGGGAAAGCTAGGCTTCTAGGTTGGGAACCAAGACTCTAGGATAAAGACATCTTAATTCTGGCAGCACATGAATGCTTACACCCCTTGTACATCACTGACAGGCAGTGTGGAATCCAGGAGCAAATATGTCTAAAAGTGTCCTGAGGAAATCCAGAACGGATCCTAAGAATTTCAGCATTATTCGTCATTCATAAATATGGATGGATTAGCAGGATTACCAAACAGTTGAGAAAGCACCAAAGAGAAGGACCAAGATAAATAAACTAAAGAATTGAATCTGGAAGGAAAGAGATTATATACATTATTTACATAGAAAAAGACTAGGATATAGAATTAAACAAAGAGATGGAGAACATCAGAGATCAGTAAAGAGATGGAAGATCAATCTAGGAAACTTGGTATTTATCAAGTAATAGGACCACTATGCAAAGAATCCTCAGAATGTGCAGAGAGGCAGTAATGAAAGAAAGTGCAATTTCCATTTTCTTGATGATGAAGAAAGATAGGGCTTCCCTGGTGACTCAGTCAGTAAAGAATCTGCATGCAATGCAAGAGACCACCTGCAATGCAGGAGAAATAGTTTCCATCCCTGGGTCTGGAAGATCTCTTGGAGAAAGAAATGGCAGCCCACTCCAGTATTCCTGTTTGGGATATCCCATGGACAGAGGAGCCTGTTGGGCTACAGTCCACAAGGTCTCAAAAGAGTTGGACATGACTCAGGGACTGAAACACATACTTGAAGAAAGATAAGTCTTCATTACCTGGAGGAACGACAAAAGGTATACAAATAAGTATCTCCTGGTGAAATAGCTGGACCTCAAAGGTCAAAAGGCTACCCAAAAATTTCCCAAGAGGAAATACAAAACACAGCACATTGCCTATAAAGGAATGAAGATCAGATGGGTGTCAGGCACCTTGTTAGTAATCACGGAAAGTGTAAGAAAATGGAAGAATCTTCAATGTTTCGAAGGAAGATGACTGAACCTAAAATACATATCCAGATATGTAACCTTGAGTGTCTCCTTCACTTTGGCTCCTCATCGGTTTAATCCATCTAATTTTATCAAGTACTACCCCTGCCCAAGTCGATGTGAGTGTCACTATTAGCAAAATATCATGAAGCGAGGGGAATGGAGAATATTAGAAAAATTCATCACTGCCAACAGAAATAAAATTTTGAGAATGAACCTGAGTATCCTATTTCACTGTCTTTTAAAGGAATGGAGATTTACATCTGTTTTCTAATTCACTGAAGACAATTAAGAGTAGTCACTGAGAGGTCAATATGTGTTTAAAAATACAACTGGATATCCACAGGCAAAAATATAAAATAAACATCATGCCCATCCCCCTAAACTAACTCAAACTGGATCACAGACCTAAATGTAAAACACAAAACTATAAAATGCCTAGAAGATAATGTGGGAAAAAATTGAGATGACCTTGGGTTTGGTGATGACTTTTTAGATAATGACATCAAAGATATGATTCAAGAAAGAAATAATTGATAAGTTGGACTTCATGAGAATTAAAATTTGCTTCTTTGTGAAAGACATGTCAAGAAAATAAAAAGACAAGCTACAGACTGGGAGAAAATATTTGCAAAAGACATAGCTGGTAATGGAGTGTTATCTAAAATACACAAAGATAATTTTGTTGCTTAAAATTCAGCAATAAAAAAAAGATTTTTAAAAAGACCTGAGCTGACCACCAAAGAAGATATACAGATGGCAAATAAGCATATGAAAAGATGCTTTGTATCATATGTTGTCAGGGAAATGCAAATTAAAACCACAATGAATGAGAGACCACTACACAGTTATTTTTTGCTGTTGTTCAGTCTCTTAGTCATGTCTGACTGTTCATGATCTCATGGACTGCAGCATGCCAGGCTTCCCTGCCCATCACCATCTCCTGGAGCTTGCTTAAACCCATGTCCATTGAGTCAGTGATGCCATCCAACCATCTCATCGTCTGTCATCCCCTTCCCCTCCTGCCTTCAATCTTTCCAAGCATCAGGGTCTTTTCCAATGAGTCAGCTCTTGGCATCAGGTGGCTAAAGTACTGGAGCTTCAGCTTCAGCATCAGTCCTTCCAATGAATAGTTAGGATTGATTTCCTTTAGGATTGACTGGTTTGATTGCCTTGCAGTCCAAGGGACTCTCAAGAGTCTTCCCCAACACCACAGTTCAAAAGCATCAGTTCTTTGGCACTCAGCCTTCTTTATGGTCCAACTCTCATATCCATACATGATGACTGGAAAAACCATAACTTTGACTATACAGACCTTTGTGGGCAAAGTAATGTCTCTGCTTTTTACTACATGGTCTAGATTTGTCATAGCTTTTCTTCTAAGAAGCAAGTGTCTTTTAATTTCATGGTTGCAGTCACTATCATAACACAGTTATTAGGATGGCAAAAATCCATAAAACTGACATCAGACGCTGATGATATGAAACAGAAGGAACTCTTATTCATTGTTAGTAGGAATGAAAAGCGGTCCAACCACTTTGGAAGACAATTTGGCAGTTTTTTGTTTTTTTTTTTAAATTTTATTTTATTTTTAAACTTTACAATATTGTATTAGTTTTGCCAAACATCGAAATGAATCTGCCACAGGTATACCCGCGTTCCCCATCCTGAACCCTCCTCCCTCCTCCCTCCCCTCCCCTCCCTCTGGGTCATCCCAGTGCACCAGCCCCCAAGCATCCAGTACCGTACATTGAACCTGGACTGGCGACTCATTTCATACATGATATTATACATGTTTCAATGCTATTCTCCCAAATCTCCCCACCCTCTCCCTCTCCCACAGAGTCCATAAGACTGATCTATACATCAGTGTCTCTTTTGCTGTCTCATACACAGGGTTATTGTTACCATCTTTCTAAATTCCATATATATGTGTTAGTATACTGTATTGGTGTTTTTCTTTCTGGCTTACTTCACTCTGTATAATAGGTTCCAGTTTCATCCATCTCATTAGAACTGCTTCAAATGTATTCTTTTTAATGGCTGAGTAATACTCCATTGTGTATATGTACCACAGCTTTCTTATCCATTCATCTGCTGATGGGCATCTAGGTTGCTTCCATGTCCTGGCTATTATAAACAGTGCTGCAATGAACATTGGGGTACACGTGTCTCTTTCCCTTTTGGTTTCCTCAGTGTGTATGCCCAGCAGTGGGATTGCTGGATCATAAGGCAGTTCTATTTCTAGTTTTTTAAGGAATCTCCACACTGTTCTCCAGGCAGTTATTTTTTAACAGTACAAAACATATTCTTATCACACAATACAATAATCATGCTCCTTGGTATTATACCCACAGAAAAATCTGCACAACCAAGATATTCCCTAACAGGTGAATGGATAAATAATCTGTAGTACACCCAGGCAATGGAATATTATTCAGCACTAAAAATAAATGAGCTATCAGGCCATGAAAAGACATGGAGGACCTTTCAAGGCCTTTTACTGAGTGAAAGAAGTCAATCTGAAAAAGCTACACAGAATTCCAACATTCCAGAAGAAGAAAAACTATGGAGACAATGGAAAGATCAGTGGTTGTCATGGGTTCACTGAGTAGAGACTGAGTACATGAAGTGCAAGGTTTTTTTAGGGTGGTAAATTATTCTGTATAATAATATGTATAATATTACTATAATATGTATAATATTATTATAATATGTATAATATTATTATAATATGTATAATATTATTGTAATATGTATAATATTATTATAATATGTGACATTGTACAGGAGACAGGGGTCAAGACCATCCCCATGGAAAAGAAATGCAAAAAAGCAAAAAGGCTGTCTGGGGAGGCCTTACAAATAGCTGTGAAAAGAAGAGAAGCGAAAAGCAAAGGAGAAAAGGAAAGATATAAACATCTGAATGCAGAGTTCCAAAGAATAGTAAGAAGAGATAAGAAAGCTTTCTTCAGCGATCAATGCAAAGAAATAGAGGAAAACAACAGAATGGGAAAGACTAGAGATCTCTTCAAGAAAATCAGAGATACCAAAGGAATATTTCATGCAAAGATGGGCTCGATAAAGGACAGAAATGGTATGGACCTAACAGAAGCAGAAGATATTAAGAAGAGATGGCAAGAATACACAGAAGAACTGTACAAAAAAGATCTTCACAACCCAGATAATCAAGATGGTGTAATCACTGACCTAGAGCCAGACATCCTGGAATGCGAAGTCAAGTGGGCCTTAGAAAGCATCACTACGAACAAAGCTAGTGGAGGTGATGGAATTCCAGTTGAGCTATTCCAAATCCTGAAAGATGATGCTGTGAAAGTGCTGCACTCAATATGCCAGCACATTTGGAAAACTCACAGTGGCCACAGGACTGGAAAAGGTCAGTTTTCATTCCAATCCCAAAGAAAGGCA
>NW_011494423.1:139514-141834 GCF_000754665.1 Bison bison bison | reverse complement strand
TAGCATATTGAAAAGTAGAGACATTACTTTGCCAACAAAGGTCTGTCTAGTCAAGGCTATGGTTTTTCCTGTGATCATGTATGGATGTGAGAGTTGGACTGTGAAGAAGGCTGAGCACCGAAGAATTGATGCTTTTGAACTGTGGTGTTGGAGAAGACTCTTGAGAGTCCCTTGGACTGCAAGGAGATCTAACCAGTCCATTGTGAAGGAGATAAGCCCTGGGATTTCTTTGGAAGGAATGATGCTAAAGCTGAAACTCCAGTACTTTGGCCACCTCATGCGAAGAGTTGACTCATTGGAAAAGACTCTGATGCTGGGAGGGATTCGGGGCAAGAGGAGAAGGGGATGAGATGGCTGGATGGTATCACTGACTCATTGGACATGAGTCTGAGTGAACTCCGGGAGTTGGTGATGGACAGGGAGGCCTGGTGTGCTACGATTCATGGGGTCGCAAAGAGTCTGACATGACTGAGCAACTGATCTGATCTGATCTGATGTATAATATTATTATAATATGTACAATATTATTATAATATGTATATTATATATGTATACATAAATATATTATATAAATAATATATGTATACTATCATATATGTATACATGTTATAATATGTATATTGTACATAATATGTATAATAAAATTATTCTGTATAATAACAATTATGGTTGATAAATGACACTTTGCTTTAGTCAAAACTCACAGGAACTTACAGTGCAGAGAGTTATAACCTTAATGCACACAAAACTAAAAAAAAAAATTTAATAGATCTGAGGATTCCAGAGTAGAAAGCATAATGTGACAATTGCATTATACCTCTATGAAACAATTTCACTGAAGTGGATAGCAGAAAAATGTGCTAATATAAGTATCTTCAGAGATGTATACATAGAAAGGAGGTGACGCTAGTGGTAAAGAACCCATTTGCCAATGTAGATGACTTGAGAGATATGGGTTTGATTCCTGGGTCAGGAATATCCCCTGGTGGATGGCATGACAACCCACTCCAGTATTCTTGCCTGGAGAATCCCATGAACAGAGGAGCCTGATGGGCTACAGTCCATGGGGTTGCACAGAGTTGGACTTGACTGAAGCTACTTAGCACACCGCATATAAAAAGGAAATTGGTTCAACGCATCTGTGCACCATAAAATATCACTTTTCCACTCTTGGTAAAAACTTACACATACAATGTAATTAAATTGCACAACTTTGAAATCTTTTTTTCCCGCTCCTGATTATAAACTCTGAGTTTCTGAATTTCCAGCTTAATGCTTCATAGACCCTCACTTGCAACACACTTTTAATGAGTTCCCCTTCTTTAATCACAATTTCTACTGCCCATCAATGCAAGCTCATTCTCCTTCTCAACAAATAAATGGGCAATAAAGCAATCACAACAAACCCACAAAGCATTTAAGGTCACACCACTCAACACTTTAACTATAAAATTATAATTCTTGTGTTTTTCCAAACATTTATAACACTCTGAGCTCATTCGGTAAGAGGAAATATATCTATCTCTGTCAACACATTTTAGTGATTTCTTCTTTTTTTGTGAGAGTCTCTAAGGGTTTCCTAATTAGAGGAATTTACAGGAAATGTCAAACAGTCTAAATAACTGATGTGTTGTAATTAAAGTCTTAGCAATTGAGCAAATTAACCTTTATATTTTAACAACATCAAACTACATGGCAATTTCCACAAAGTTTCTAAAGCAAGTAATTAGGAGAATATAAAAACTGGGAAGGGGGAAAAAAATTTCTGGAATGTTAGTATCATAGTCTAAGTGTGGAATTGAATTGATATTAGTGGTCTTTCTCTAACATTACAAATAGTGAAAGTGCTTCATTATTAAAATATAAGACACTAATTTATTTCAGGTGATGTAAAATTAGGTGAATAAAATATCTATAATTTTAATTGTTAAGGCTTTAGTAATATTTTAAAATTTCAATATATGTGATGGTATATTGATAAGAAATGTAAACATTATTTTAAATGATAGTAAAATTAGAGACATTACTTTGCCGACAAAGGTCCGTCTAGTCAAGGCTATGGTTTTTCCAGTGGTCATGTATGGATGTGAGAGTTGGACTATAAAGTAAGCTGAGCACCGAAGAATTGATGCTTTTGAACTGTGGTGTTGAAGACTCTTGAGAGTCCCTTGGACTGCAAGGAGATCCAACCAGTCCATCCTAAAGGAGATCAGTCGTGGGTGTTCATTGGAAGGTCTGATGTTGAAGCTGGAACTCCAATACTTTGGCCACCTGATGCAAAGAGCTGACTTATTTGAAAAGACCCTGATGCTGGGAAAGA
>NW_011494423.1:125293-139387 GCF_000754665.1 Bison bison bison | reverse complement strand
ACATGAGTTTGGGCGGGCTCCGGGAGTTGGTGTTGGACAGAGAGGCCTGGCATGCTGCAGCTCGTAGGGTCGCAAAGAGTTGGACACAACTGAGTGACTGAACTGAACTGAAAATCAGATAGGGCTTCCCAGGTAGCTCAGTGGTAAAGAATCCACCTATCAATGCAGGAGACATGAGTTCGATCCCTGAGTAGGGAAGATACCCTAGAGAAGGAAATGGCAATGCACTCCAATATTCCTGCCTGGAAAATTCCATGGACAGAGGAGCCTGGTGGGTTACAGTCAAAGGGGTCGCAAAGAGTAGGACACAACTTAGAGACTAAACAACAACAGCAACAACATTGGCTTTATTGTCAACAACAACAGAGTCGGATAGAGATTGAAAAGCTTAAGAGAGTTGTTGAATTATTGTTAATTTTTACACAGGTATTTATATGCTCAGACAAGTCCAGAATTGAATAGAGAAAGAATACATCATTTTGTTTCAATTTATTTCAGCTTATTATTTCCTTTGAATCATTTAAAAGTCATAATAACTGAAAATCATGCTCAGTTATGAAGTGAAAATAACAGTACATAAATCCAGCAACTGAATAGAACACCTAGAAGACACTATTGCATGTAATAAATAGGCAACAAAGAGCTGCTTATTTACCTCCAAATTTCCTGATTTATGTGTCTGGTATAACAAGATAACTGTAAAATTTGTATATTTAGTGTAATTTTTAGAATTTACAGATAATTTATTAGAAGTAAGTTATAATAATTTTTAAAATTCTACTTAGTTCTCATAATATTCTACTATGCTATCTTTGCTCTCAATTATTTTGAATTTATATATAAAGCAGGAAAAAATTAGGGTGAATATCATACATGCCTTTCCTTTTTATATACATCTGAGCAGAAATTCAAAGTCCTTACTGCTAGTATGAATTTAAAACAAGAAGTTGACTAGGTAAAAAATCTCTCTTAAAGTAGTTTATGTGAAGCTACAGATATGACACATCTTATGAATTTCTTAGTCTAAGAATCAGGTTGAAAAAAATTTCCTTCTTACTACTTTTATATAAGTAAAAGTACTTAATTTTATATAAAAGTACTACTTTTATATAAGTAGCTTTTATATAAAACCAGAGAACTCTACATTACGTTTAAAACTAACTTTAGAATCATCGATTTTTAAGAATAAATCTTTAAACTTCAAATATATTAATCTTGGGTAGGTAATCTTTTCATGTTCAAAAGTTGTATGTCATGGAACACTGTTAAAATATAAGCTCTGAACATCTTCCAGCAAAATATAGTGTTTTATTATGACAAATCCAATTTGCCTTTTATAAAATAATTCCTTGGGATATGGTCAACTTTTTGTTAGTATCTGGGGAGTTGAGATAAAATGAGAAGATTTCAGAACAGAGCAAATACAAATGGATTGTCTTGAGTTTTCCTAAAACTGTATGCCCTCTGATGGATAAAGATAAGAGGCTTGTGGAAGCTTCCTGATGGGAGAGACTGGCTGTGATTTATGGACCTAACATTCCAGGTGAGCTTACCATACAAGGTCACCTTGATTCATTGACCTAACATTCCAGGTTCCTATGCAATTTTATTCTTTACAGCACTGGGCTTTACTTCCACCACCTGACACATCCACAACTGGGCATTGTTTTTGCTTTGGCTCAGCCTTTTCATTCCTTCTGGAGCTATTTCTCTGCTCTTCTCCATTAGCATGTTGGGATTGTGGCAATGGAGAAGACTCTTGAGAGTCCTTTGGACTGCAAGGAGATCTAACCAGTCCATCCTAAAGGAAATCAGTCCTGAATTCATTGGCAGGACTAATGCTGAAGCTGAAGCTCCAATACTTTGGCCACCTGATGTGAAGAACTAACTCTTGAGAAAAGACCCTGATGCTTGGAAAGATTGAAGGCAGGAGGAGAACGGGAAGACACAGGATGAAATGATTGTATAGTATCACTGACTCAATGGACATGAGTTTGAGCAAGCTCCAGGAAATGGTGAAGGAAAGGGAAGCCTGGTGTGCTGTAGTCCATGGAGTTGCAAAGAGTCAGACATGACTGAACAACTAAACAAAAACCCACCACAGCGCTGCAGGTGGAGAGTTAGACTGGTAGGAAGATTGAAAAGATCCCCCAGAATCATTGAAAGTCAATAGAATACCTTCCATAGAATTACTTTTCTGCCATGAATTTTTATTTTTTATCCTACCTTGGTTTCCTTCTATGACCACAAAGCTTTCTTGCAGTTGCCAAATATAAATTCAGAGACTTCAAATAATAGTTTCTACTAAAATTTGAGTTGATTTTAAACTGACACCAGTGAGACTTACATATCCTTATGGCATTCAAATGCTTTTCTTTCATATGCCAACTTGTCACTGTTTCTCAGTGATTTGAATGCAAGTCAAGGCCAACTTCTTATTGATATTTACTTCGACACTGATGCTGACAATTTAGACTTCAAGTGACAGCATCAATACTGATAGCAGTAACAGAAAGTCAATGGGCATCTTTGTTAAAAAATGTGGATTTCAAATGTATTTTAAATAAAAGTGATGAGAATTTTTGATTTGGGTTCCTTGAGAGATTAAAATAGACAGTGGCTAAATAATAAGAATAGACTTTTAAATGGATAAGAGATTTCAAAAGAAACATTATGTAGCTATTTTAAATCAAACATGACCTTAAAGGAAATAAAGAATAATAAAAGAGGACAAAGGGGAGGAGAGAAAAAATGATACGAAAGGTGGCAGAATACAGACAAAAAAGTTTGGAAGCCAGACTGTTACATTTCCTATTTCATTTGTTAATTTTAAGATAAAGGCAAATCTCAGTCTGTTTCCTGTGATAATAATGGCTTATTTTGTCTTTCTCACCAAACGTTTACTAGACCTCTTCACTCTCCCTCTGATAAAGTACTTCCACGTTGCACTACAGAAGAGGGGCTGTGTGAAAAATGGAATCTGAGAAAACCTAATAGTTTTATAAGATATAAAAATCTAAGCTTTATAATATTTTTATTCCTTAGGGGAGTCAATGACACTGTTTCTATTGAAAGTATAATTGAATTCAACACCAATAAGAATGTATCTAGAAAAACACAGAGCGAGCATACGCACACAAAGTTCTGTACTCCATGTCACAGAGACCGTACAGAGCTGAAAATGTTCCAAGGAGTGCAAAGAAGTCATTATTCAGGGAATGGATGGGGCTCAGATATGTGGATGCCTCTTTAATTGAGAAGACTTTGTTTGGACATTGTGGTAAACAGAATGAGACCTCCCTCCACCCCCAAAGATGCCTACATCCTAATCCTCAGAACCTGTGAACATGGTGAAGGGACTCAGCAGATAGGATTAAGTTAAGGATCTGGATTTGCGAGATTATCCTGGATTAACGTTACCACCAGGATCCTTATAAAAGACAGAGAGAGACTGAAGAAGCTACTCTGGTTTTGAGGATGGGGAAAGAGCCAGGACTGAAGAAATGAACACAACATCTAAAAGCTGGAAAAGGCAAGGAAACAGATTCTCCCTGGAAGCTTTAGAAGGAACGCAGCCCTGCTTATCCTGATTTTTAGCCCACTCAGATTCAGTCACACTTTGGACTTCCAGAATTACGAGAGAAAAAGTCAGGATTGTTTCAAGCCACTAAGTGTGGGGTAATTTTTTGCTATAGCAACAGGAAGCTAACACAAGCACCTGTAATGAACTAAGCACTGAGGACGCAAAGATGACTCAGACACCATCCGTAGATTAAGGGATCATTGTGCAATGGTGATGTGGATGAAGGAGTAACAGCACTGAAAAGCACGATCATAACAATGTGATAGAAACATACTCTGACCTAGTAAAGGAAACAGCTCATCTAATTCTGACTTGGAGAAATGAAGTTGGTTTTGTTGTTAGAGGCCATGGTCAAGGTAAGTCTTGAAAGATGGGTAGGGCCCTGCCTAGCAGACAAAGGAGAGAAATTCATTCCAGGCTAAGAGAACAAATGCCTGTAAAAGTCAAAACACTCAGACTGGAAAAATTCATATTCAAGTGAATAAGAATTTGTTTAGCAAATCTCAATATTCTAGAAAAAAGGAGCCAAAAGGTTTTTTTTATTTTAATAACTGTTAGAAGTAATTTAGGGAGACTATGTTATCTTTATTTAAATAAAGCTTTTTGGGATATTCAAGCGCTCATGGTGATATGGCAGGGATGCTTGCTTCACATATGCTAATTTATCTAGGTATGTTTGGCATTTCACACCCCGACTATAAGATCTCCAAACTAAAAATACAAATAAAGTAAGAGGAGTCAAGAGGAAAATGAGAATGAATAGATTGGTACTAGATTACCTACAGAAATTAGTAACTGATTATTAATGTCCCTGCCATTCAGCCATCATTGCTGTTGTTTAGTTGCTAGCTGTGTCCGACTCTGTGAGACCCCATCCACACTGGCTCCTCTGTCCATGGGATTCTCCGGGCAAGAATACTGGAGTGGGTAGCCATTTTCTTCTCCAGGGGATCTTCCTGACCTTGGGATCGAACCCAGGTCTCCTGTATTGGCAGGTGCATTCTTTACCCCTGAGTCACCTGGGAAGCCTCATTTAGTCATTAGGTCTCTGTTACATCTACATGTTTCTTGTTGACAAGGACTCTGCTTTATATTTATCTTACTATTCCTCCAGTTACAGAATGCAATGCTTGTACACCGGATGCAGAGTAAACACTTTGAGAATCAGACTTTTAATGTATGCAGTCAACTGTCACATAATAATCATGATCTGAGATTATTTTCTCTGGCACATAAAAACAGGTTAATGATCTGAATGGAATGTCTCAAACTCTTAAACTTGACATGACCATATGTTTCAATACTTTTTCTTAATTTCACTAATTAAGAACACAACATGGGAATTATGTCAAAAGGGAGATACCACTTATTCAGAACTTAATTTATATCCTGGAGAAGGAAATGGCAACCCATCCAGTATTCTTGCTGGAGAATCCTGTGGACAGAGGAGCCTGGTGGGCTGCTGTCCATGGGGTCACATAGTCGGACACGACTGAAGAGACTTAGCATGCATGCATGCATTGGAGAAGGAAATGGCAACCCACTTCAGTGTTCTTGCCTGGAGAATCCCAGGGACAGAGGAGCCTGGTGGGCTGTCGTCTATGGGGTCGCACAGAGTCAGACATGACTGAAGTGACTTAGCATCAGCAGCAGCAATTTATATCCAGTTTCTTTTGTCATCTTTCTTTTGTATTTCACCACATTAAATAAGCATGGGGCTAGTGCCACTACCATCTCTTCTAAGACTGATTATGTTTCCCAGAGTCTCCTTCTCTGCCGGGTTTTGGCTTAGAGTTTATCAATGAAAGGAACTCACAGGAAATTTGCAAAGTGAAAATGAAGAAGAACAAGAGACCCACAGTAGCTTTTCCCACCTGCTTGCCCCTGAAGATGGAAACAATTGGTGATATCATCTCAGAGTCTCAAGAAGTGCAGCAGCTTCCTGGTTAGATGGAGAGAACCATCTAGTTTGGAGTTCACAACTGAAATCTTTGGTATCAATGTTTACTAATTTTAGGAGCAGCTTCTCTGACTTCTACTTTTGCAGCATTTCTACAGGTCATCAATCCCTAAGGTTTGTTAAACTCCTACATACATAGCATGACTTCTGCTTCCTAATTGAACCTTGTCTATTATTTGTGTATACTTTGTCTAGTATTTCCAGCAGTCCTAAAGGGTAGGTGCTTTTAAAATGTGAGAAGTGAAGTTATTGAGCTTCTCCACCATTCTAAAGATTTTTTTCTCAGCTAGTAACTTGCAAATGGCTGAATTCAAAGATGCCTCTAACCCCTGCACCGTGTAGTTATATGCTGCATTGAGCTTTAAAAATATGGTGTGAAACTTTATGAGAAAGATGCCAAAGAGCACTTAGAAACAAGCCTAACTACCCAGGTAAAATTATTTTTTACTCAGGAATCAACCTGTTTTGAGGATAGTCTTCTAGTACTCACTTATATCCTGACTGTCTGAAAATGGTCTTATTTTATTAACATGTCATTTAAATATCCTTAGCTTCCTAATAAAAACAGTACACACACAGAGAGAAGCACACACACACACTTCCTTATAAAGAAAAATGAAGCAATCAAAAAAGAAACATTTACTCACACCTCCACATCTGTATCCATATACCCTTTCCTTTACTTTAGTAGGATTATCTATCTAAAGCCAAGTCTTACACTTTTCCATTAGTTCTTATCCTGTATCACCTGACTTAAGATAATTTTCAAGTATTTTTTCCCATGCTATGGATTGTCATTTTACTTTCTTGATGGAATACTTTGAAGAACAAAAATTCTACATTTTGATCAAATCCAACTTTTTTCCTTTGACTCATGTTTTTGGTATTACATCTGCGAATCATTTGCCAAAGTCAGGATCACAAATATTTACCCCTATGCTTTCTTCCAAGACATTTACAGTCTTAAATTATAGTGAAACCATAAATTTAGGTCTTGATCTCTTTTAATTTAATTTTTGTTTGTAGTCTTAGATAAGGGTCCAAGTTCATTCTTTTGCCTATGGCTATACAATTGTCCTCCGCCCATGGGGGAGCCTCGTGGGCTGCAGTCCATGGGGTCGTGAAGAGTCTGACACAACTGAGCGACTTCACTTTCACTTTTCACTTTCATGCATTGGAGAAGGAAATGGCAACCCACTTCAGTGTTCTTGCCTGGAGAATCCCAGGGACGGCACAGAGCCTGGTGGGCTGCCATCTCTGGGGTCGCACAGAGTTGAACACGACTGAAGTGACTTAGCAGCAGCAGCAGCATACGATTGTCCTAGCACAATTTGAGATTTTTTTACATGTGTACTAATTTAAAATTTGTATATCTTCTTACTGAACAAAAGTATTTTTGTATACAGTTTCCCTCTCTATCCTCAATGATGCTTTTTGTTATCACAGACTATTTGGTCTTTTGCAAATGGTGACTCACCCTTTCTTAAAGATTTTATATTTATCTTGTAATTTTTTTCCATCATTTTAAATTTTAATGTTTCTGTATCCTTATATTTTACTCATGTCCTTTTTAAATGTCATGTTGCTGGATTTTTTTTTTTTTCAGATTTTCCAATATGAAAATCCCTGTCTTTCAACTTGTTAGTTTAGTTCATTTACATGTATTGTGATTATTAGTATATTTGGACTTGATAATATAGCCTTCTTGAATATTTTCTACATGTTCAGTTGTTTCTATTATTCTCATTTCTCTTTTCCTTCCCTTTTCAAAAGTCAATTCATGTTTTTATTTGTTTTGTTTTCCTATTGATTTTCATACATAATGAAGATAGAATCAACTTGTCTCATTTACTAAGATATCTAGAGAGCCTGGAACAGTGCCTGCCACTTATTAAATAAATATTGACAGTTTGATGCCTAGAAAGCACTGTGGTTCCATTTCCATTTTATGAGCAAAGAGATTGATGCTCTATTGAGTGAAAGGATTGACATGCAAGACCTCACACCAGAAAAAGAAAAAATAAACATACATCCCCTTAGGTTTCATGAATCAGTATTTTGGGCTTCTCTGGTGGTTTAGATGGTAAAGAATCAGCCTGCAGTGCAGGAAACCTGGGTTCGATCCCCAGGTCAAGAAGTTCAGTTCAGTTCAGTTGCTCAGTTGTGTCCGACTCTTTGTGAACCATGGACTGCAGCACTCCAGGCCTCCCTGTCCATCACCAGCTCCCAGAGTTTACTCAAATTTATGTCCACTGAGTTGGTGATGCCATCCAACCATCTCATCCTCTGTCATCCCCTTCTTCTCCTGCCTTCAATCTTTCCCAGCATCAGGGGTTTTTCAAATGAGTCAGTTCTTTGCATCAGGTGGACAAAGTATTGGAGTTTCAGTTTCAGCATCAGTCCTTCCAATGAATATTCAGGACTCATTTCCTTTAGGGTGGACTGGTTGGATCTCCTTGCAGTCCCAGGGACTCTCAAGAGTCTTATCCAATACCACAGTTCAAAAGCATCAATTCTTTGGCACTCAGCTTTCTTGATAGCCCAACTTTCAATCCATACATGGCAACTGGAACAACCATAGCTTTGACTAGATGGACCTTTGTTGGTAAAGTAATGTCTCTGCTTTTTAATATGCTGTCTAGGTTGATCATAACTTTTCTTCCAAGGAGCAAGCATCTTTTAATTTCATGGCTGCAGTTCACCATCTGCAGTGATTTTGGAGCCTAAACAAATAAAGTCTGTCACTGTTTCCATTGTTTCCCCATCTATTTGCCATGAAGTGATGGGACCAGATGCTATGATCTTAGTTTTCTGAATGCTGAGTTTTAAGCCAACTTTTTCACTCTCCTCTTTCACTTTCATCAAGGCTCTTTAGTTCTTTGCTTTCTGCCATAAAGATGGTGTCATCTGTATATTTGAGGTTATTGATATTTCTTCTGGCCATCTTGATTACAGCTTGTTCTTCATCCAGCCCAGCGTTTCTCATGATGTACTCTGCATATAAGTTAAATAAGCAGGGTGACAATATACATCCTTGATCTACTCCTTTCCCAATTTGGAACCAGTCTGTTGTTCCATGTCCAGTTCTAACTGTTGCTTCTGGAAAAGGGAATGGTTTCCCACTTCAATATTCTTGCCTAGAGAATACCAGGGACAGAGGAGCCTGGTAGGCTACAGTCCATGGGGTCAAAAAGAATCAGACACAACTGAGTGACTAATGCTTTCCCTTTCAGTTATCTGTATTTTACACCAGCCTTTAAAAATACAGAATAACAAAAGAATCAAATATTTTAATCATTCATCAAGCCCTTTTTACATGTGAGGAAACTGAAACAAATTAAAGTATATGCCCTGTAAAACCAACTAGCAAATGCTATGATTGCTTCCAACTCATGCCTAGGAAATTAAATATAATATTTTCTCTTTATTAACTAAGTTGTTCCTTTCCCCACTCCCCTTTGGCTACACTAGGTCTTAGGTGCTACATGTGGGATCTTTTTTTTTTTTTTTTCCCCCAGAATAAGGATCAAACCCAGGCTTCCTGCATTGGAATCACAGAGTCTTGGCCACTAGACCACCAGGGAAGTTCCAAGTTGTTCTTTTTTTGTTTAAAAATAAAATTGAAATAAAGTAAGCCAGGGGTGCTGATCTGTGACAAAGGTAGGTGATCTGTCCTATGGGATCACTGGTGAATATCACATTCCCAAAATTCTAGTGCTAATGATTTCTGTGATTTGACTCCACTCACTGCGGTAAACGTTTAGTGTTTGTAAAAAGAAGAGCAAGAAGGAAATAGAACATTTTCCATGTAATTTTCCATTTGTGTGCTCTGACTTCATTAAAATTGCATACTGATCCAATCCCTTGGTTTTGCTAATAGCTCCACAGAGGGATAGTCATTACTAGAGCAGGAGCACCACAATCCATTTTCTCTGATCATTGTTTTGTGATATTGCTAATTTGACAGCTCCTGCTGAACATGGGCTCATTATTTTGTGTCATTGTTTTGGCAAAAGGAATATCAGATGTGCAGCAAAGTAACTTAGAAAGATGATGATAGGTTAGAAGAAAAAGTAGTTTTTCTCCAGGCATGGGAAAGAAGAGCCAAATTGAAATGGTAAGGAATGAACTGCTTGACCCCTATAAGATACCTTGTCCTTCAAGGCTCAAATCCTCTGCAACTTTTTTTGTGAATTCACATGGTTAGATAACATCACTGACTCAATGGACATGAATTTGAGCAAACTCCAAGAGACAGTGTAGGACAGAGGAGCCTGGCGTGTTGCAGTCCATGGGGTCACTATGAGTCGGACACAACTTAGGGACTGAGTGACAACAATGACCTAAACCTCATTGCAACAAGGTGGATATGCCCACTTTCTTTTCTGTGCTCTAGGGTCTATCTATTTATCTATCTATCGTCTTCTATCTATATTTATCTATGTACACATACTCTAGAATTTCACATTGTTGTTCATTCACTAAATCGTGAATCTGACATATATGATGCTTCTTTTATATACATGTACCTCTAGACCCTATTTTTGTCATCTAATTGCTTTCAGGGAAAAACAAAGAAACAAAAAAGCTCCTGCCTGCCTCTCTAACCTCAATTTGCTGCGTTACTCCTTGCACTCTACCCTGAAGCCATACTTACTTATTTAAGGTTCTCAAACTTGCCACATACTCTCCCAACATCAGAGTCCTACAGTTCTCCCCACTCTTCATGATCAAGCAGCTATTTTTACTCCCCTCCACTTTTTCTCCTTCCTCCCCATCTCAGCCTGTATTAATTCTTTTTTAAAAATACATACCTGCTTAAAATAATTTATCAAAAGACCTTTGTCATATCTCACCCCATTTATCCAAGTTTAAGTCTCCTACACAATTCTTCTTTATATCATTTATCACATTGTAACTCCATGCTTAATGTCTGGTATCCATTGGATTTGGGCTTTAGGGGATTAGTTTCCTTCACCTCTGTTTCCCTAATAACTCTCCAGTGACTGACACATAGCGGTCCCCATTAAATATTTGTGGAATCAATGAATAAACATGGCATTTTTTTTAAACTGTGTACCTCTATTTTGTTTGATTCTTCGACTTTGAATGACCTGCCTCTGTATTTTCCTTTCTTGCTCTTTATGATCCAGTTCTGGCTTCATTTCTCCCAGAGGTCTTTCATAACCTCCTTTCTCCTCCATGTTCTCTCCTATCTCAGTGTATTCCTCTTTTCTGTGTTCCCAGAGGACACTGTACAAACAGTTCTCCTAAGCCCCTGCCACACAGGAGTGCAGCCCTAAGTCAACATATACTCCTTGCAGAACCCTGATACCTCATGAACCGTAAATCATATTTGCTTTTTCTCCATTATATGACTAGAAAAAAATGCACCGTACTGGAACTTAACATAGATGCCCCAAAATATAGTTGAAAGTTTAAAAAGATATTTGAATCATAATAGAGATATTTGGATTATAATGGATTAAAAAGATTATCATAGAGATTAATATAAGCTTTAATGTTCCACTCAATGTTAAGTCTTGCCATAATCATCCAGAACAGAACCAAGGGGAAAAAGGGCTTCCCCGCTGTCTCAGTGGTAAAGAATCTGCCTGCAATGCAGGAGTTGCAGAAGACATGGATTCAATCCCTGAATCAGGAAGATCCCCTGAAGGAGGGCATGGAAACCCACTCCAGAATTCTTGCCAGGAGAATTCCATGGACAGAGGAGCCTGGAGAGCCCATGGGATTGCAAAGAGTCAAACATGACTGTAGCAACTGAGCACAAGGGGAAAAAGACATGTGATGAATAATGTAGATTTACAGTGAGGTTTTATGGTTTTTCTTATAAACACTTTGTGGAAATAGTTGACTTTTTCTTCTTTCTCATTATTGTTTGCCCATTTGAGCTTTCTTGAGATATTTATCACTATAGGTTTTTTTAAAATAAAGTATAACTAAAGTATCCCTGAAGAGTTATATATGTGAAATTAGTTTTTGAGAATAAGTTGTTGCCAGTCCTTGTCACCTTATAAATGGTCTACTGAATGTAAATATCTCACCCTGTGCTTAACACTTTTCCATCTGCTTTGAAGATGCTAGTGTATGCCAGGTTCACTGCCTAGGAGAGGAGGCCATTTTCTAGCGGGCTTAGCTTGTCCTAAACACAGTCAATTTTGTTTATTTCATGTTATGAGACGAACTCCAAGGCACAGTTTAGTGGCAGGAAGAAAGAAAATGAGGTGAAGGCAGTAGCTGTCAGTAGAAAAACAACTGCTGATAACTTTTGATCAAAGTACAATCACTGGAGCAGATTTATTTTTTGCTGCCACCAAGAATATATGCTTCTAAGGTGATGTATGCCAAGTGAAACACTACCATGAGAGGGTCAGGGAAAGAGCTCACTTAGCAAGAATGTGTGATTAATTTGTCTCCTAAATTTATGAGACAGTGCAGTCGAGCCAGTTTGAAAATAGCAACAGCGCGATTACAAGTGACTGGGTAAACAATGTATTAACTGTGGGTGGAATTTAATCTCTTCATATGTTCTAAAAATTCCAGTTTTTGAAAAAGTCCATGGACAAAGAAAGGGTGAATATTATCGTTATAAGGACTCCTGCAAGGAAGGAAGGGCAGAGTGGGAGCATCTGGTCCGGAAACACTGATGTTTCCATCCTTACATTTCTAATAAGTAGGCAGTCTTCCAGGTATTTTGGGATATGAAGTCAGAATTTCGATTTCCTTATTTATGAAATTATAAAATATTTAATGAGAAGTGTCTAATTCCCTGGTGGCTCAGAGGTTAAAGTGTCTGCCTGCAATGCGGCAGGTTCGATCCCTGGGTTGGGAAGATCCCCTGGAGAAGGAAATGGCGACCCACTCCAGTATTCTTGCCTGAGAATCCCATGGATGGAGGAGCTTGGTAGGCTACAGTCCACGGGGTCGCAAAGAGTCAGACACGACTGAGTGACTTCACTTTGTCCCTTTTGTTTGTCTGTTGATGCATCTTTCTGACAACTTTAAAATAACAATAGCTACTGTATATTGAATACATATTGCATATGTAGGACTTTACATAGATAATTTTATTTACATAAATATATCTGTAATGGTATCAAGTTGTGATTATTGATTTTATTTTAAGGAATCAGAATAACACTCAGAAAGACCAAAGAACTGGTTCAGAGTCACATATAGTCACAGTTGGAATTTGTGAATGAACTGCAAAGTTTGTCTTTCTGAGCAAAGTTCAGAGATTGGGTTATTAACATGGATCTAGGAGTCTATATTGAGCACACACTGGAACTATATAAGACTCAACTTGTATTGAAACGTGCCAGCCAATGTGATGGAAACAGGTATACCAGAAGGCTGATTTGGTATTAAAGGTACATGACCTGGGCTTAGTGGATTTGATTCAGGGGACATTGAAGCAGTGTAGTATATTCATCAAACATAGTCCTTCAAAGTAGGAGTGAATAAGTGTTTTTTACGGTCTGCACCACACAGTGAAATATTAATAGTTCTTCCTTATGAAGCTGGGTCTGTGGTCCAAACCGAACTCATGACCGGTATTATACGTGCGATTTAACCACTAGGTGGCACTGAGTCTGCAGAGTTAGGACGAGCCTTATGAAGTTATGAAGTGAAGTCGATCAGTCGTGTCCGACTCTTTGCGACCCCATGGACTGCAGCCTACCAGGCTTCTCAGTCCATGGGATTTTCCAGGCAAGAGTACTGGAGTGGGTTGCCATTTCCTTCTCTAGGGGATCTTCCCGACCCAGGGATCAAACCCCCATCTCCCACATTGTAGGCAGACGCTTTACCCTCTGAGCCACAAGGGAAGCCCTTAGGATGAGCCTTCGGTTCAGTTCAGTTCAGTCGCTCAGTCGTGTCCCACTCTTTGCGACCCCATGAATCGCAGCATGCCAGGCCTCCTTGTCCATCACCAACTCCCGGAGTTCACTCAGACTCCTGTCCATCGAGTCAGTGATGCCATCCAGCCATCTCATCCTCTGTCGTCCCCTTCTCCTCCTGCCCCCAATCCCTCCCAGCATCAGAGTCTTTTCCAATGAGTCAACTCTTCGCATGAGGTGGCCAAAGTCCTGGAGTTTCAGCTTTAGCATCATTCCTTCCAAAGAAATCCCAGGGCTGATGTCCTTCACAATGGACTGGTTGGATCTCCTTGCAGTCCAAGGGACTCTCAAGAGTCTTCTCCAACATCACAGTTCAAAAGCATCAGTTCTTCGGCCATAGCCTTCTTCACAGTCCAACTCTCACATCCATACATGACCACAGGAAAAACCATAGCCTCGACTAGAAGAACCTTTGTTGGCAAAGTAATGTCTCTGCTTTTGAATATGCTATCTAGGTTGGTCATAACTTTCCTTCCAAGGAGTAAGCGTCTTTTAATTTTATGGCTGCAGTCACCAACTGCGCTGATTTTGGAGCCCCAAAAAATAAAGTCTGACACTGTTTCCACTGTTTCCTCATCTATTTCCCACGAAGTGATGGGACCAGATGCCATGATCTTCATTTTCTGAATGTT
>NW_011494423.1:108207-125193 GCF_000754665.1 Bison bison bison | reverse complement strand
TATAAGTTAAATAAGCAGGGTGACAATATACAGCCTTGAAGTACTCCTTTTCCTATTTGGAACCAATCTGTTGTTCCATGTCCAGTTCTAACTGTTGCTTCAGCTAAACTTTACTGGGTACATCGATATGCATCTTTTCCAGGTATGAATGAACACCACTTTTCTTGTATAGACCCCCTAATATACAAATATCTCAAACATTTGATTCTAAATTATACTTACTTCAGCTACTATTTATATTCTCCTCCAGCTTCATCACCCCTCCCCCCATGGGTGGCTTGAATGACATTTTTGAATTGGCTATGCTAGAGCTTGTGTAGATCGTGAAGCAAATGTAAGCATATTGAAATGGTCCACATGTACTCTTCTAATGAAGTGACATTCTAGACATAGTCATTGACTCTCCAGGAAGAAAGTACATCTGCAGTAACTTAATTCCTTAGTAGGGTCTTATGAATAAGAGAACTGGCTGTCCTACTGTGTGACTGAATCTCAAAATTCCAACCCTGCCTTTTGATTGCTCACAGGAATTCATTTATTAATACTGCATCTTGGATGGAATAATGTTTCTAAGCCAATTTAGTTTTAGGGAAACAGAAGCAAGTCTATGAAGGAAACACTTTCTTTTCCTTCCCAAATACATTACATAAAAAGCTTGAAAACAAAGAGAATATTTATCAGCATAGAAACATAAAACCTCAAATGAGATATCAGAGTAAAGTTTTACTTTTTCATGGCAAGCTATGCAGTATGCTGAAACTTAAAACTCTTCAAATATAAATCAAATTGATGGAAATTAAATTTACAAGGCAGAAATTAAAGACCAATTATGGACAGAGTATAACACTTGCTATTATAAAAGAACAGATTATATTCTCATTACCCTTTCAGGGTAAAATTGGAATATAATTGGAATATATTTAAATAATGAAACATTTAATAAAAACTTACTCTTTTTCCTAATAAACATTATAGTGGTGTATGAGGTAAGACTGGTGAATTTAACCATCTCATTGTAAAGATTAGATACCGTAGAAAACAAAAGTTAATTACGCATCTAAGTCCTTCAAGACCTTGTTCATGGTGACTCCGTAGAATTCTACAGTTAGCAATTCACTTCATGCCAGTCTTGCTTCTTTTGAATTTCTCTTTCTTAACTTCCTTGCTAGAATCTGGTGACTTCTTGAGAGCTGGCCACTGCTACATTTTGACTGAACAAGAATGGAGGTCAGGGCTTCCCTGGTGGTCTAGCAGTTAAGAATCCATCTGCCAACGCAGGAAACATAGGTTCAGTCCCATCCAGGAAGATCCCACAGGCGGTAGAACAACAAAGCCTGTGTGCCCCAACTACTGAAGCGCCACACTGGACCCATCATTACCTTGCCTGCTATCCGTGGTTTCCTGGGCAGAGACCCAGAGCAGCCCTAAGGATGGACTCCCATTCATGACATAGGATTGAAAGTGCTGGGGCGAAAGCAGGGAGACTGATTTCTCACTCCACTCCACTTGGAAAACTGCATCGAACTAAACAACCGAGCTCCTGTTTTAACAATGCACAGAACCTGCTTGGAAGATATGTATAAAACAAAGGCACATAAGAAGCAAATAATAAAATAAAGTATGATGAAGATATAACTCATAAAGTATATCTTTATATGTGGTGCTGGAGAAGACTCCTGAGAGTCCCTTCGACAGCAAAGGGATCAAACCAGTCAATCTTAAGGCAAATCAACCCTGAACATTCATTGGAAGGACTGATGCTGAAGCTGAAACTCCAGTATTTTGGTCATATGGTGTGAACAGCTGACTCATCGGAAAATTCCCTGATGCTGGGAAAGCTTGAAGGCAGAAGGAGAAGAGGGCATCAGAGGATGAGATGGCTGGATGGCATCACCGATGCAATGGATATGAACTTGGGCATACTTCAGGAAGTGGTGAGGGACATGTGGGCCTGGTGTGCTGCAGTCCATGGGGTCATAAAGAGTTGGACACGACTGAGTGACTGAAGAATAACAACAACATAATGAAGATATAATTAGGAAATTAATGAATTGTTGATGCTGTTGTTTGTTGCCAAATTCCTAGACCAAAAATGTCAGCTCATTATATTTTTAACTGGATAATTTTTATAGCTAATAATTGGTTTCTCATATTTATTTTTTAAAATCTTCCCTATAATCTATCTGTTTAGATACTTTGACCATTTTATATTAACATATAGATTTTTTAATTGCCTAAAATTGTTCCTTATAAATTAATAACATTACCCTTTGCCACATGATTGTATTGAATAGCAACTATATTTTCATTTGCCTATTTATCTTTTGATGATCCCATTTGTAATTATTATGTGTGGCTTTTCTTTTTATACATTCAAATATCTGAATTAAATATGTCAATCTTTCCTCCACTGTTATCCCATGCTTAGTAAGTCCTTTATCCATTTCATAATAACTTAAATGATGTTCAGCACCTATGTTTTCCCAGACAATTCTTCCTAGTCGAAAAGCTTGTTCAAAAAAGTTCAGTAGTCATATTATTAATATAAAAACAGTTAGCATAAATTGAGAACTCTGTGCTTTATTTCATTTAATTATCTTAACAATGCCATGAAATAGGGGGTATTTTTATTTGCAGGTTACAGGTAATAAGAGTGAACACAGAGAGATTAAGAATTTGGCTCACGACCTGATGCTGAGGCTGGTTTGAAAGCTTAGATTTTCCCCTCCAAGATTTACCAATAGTATGTTGCTCTTGGGGGGTGTCCTAGGTGGCACTAGTAGTAAAGAACCCACTTGCCAATGCAGGAGACATAAGAGAGGAAGATTCGATGCCTGGGTGGGGAAGATGCCCTGGAGGAGGAAATGGCAACCCACTCCAGAATTCTTGCCTGGAGAATCCTGTGGCCAAAGAGGCCTTTTGCAGGCTACAGTCCATGGGGTCACAAAGAGTCAGACATGACTGAAGAGACAGCACACATGCATGCACATGTTGCTCTTGGACATTCTTATTCCTGTTTGTTTAACTATATGCTGTCTTTTCTTTTGGGAGACTTTTCAATCTAATAATTCTTTTCTTCATTCTAAAATCCCAAGATGATGTGGTTTGTGGGATGTCTTTCATTCACTGCAAGGTAATGGGGCATGCATGCTCAGTTCTCTCAGCTGTGTCCAGCTCTTTGCAACCCCATGGACTATACCAGGCCAAACTCTGCTGTCCGTGGGATTTCCCAGGCAAGAAGACTGGAATGGGTTGCCATTTCCTTCTCCATGGGATCTTCCTAACCCAGGGATCAAACCTGTGCCTTTTATGTCTCCTACACTGACAGGAAGATGCTTTACCGCAGAGCAACTAGAAGCCTCTGACCTAGGCAAACAACCCTTTAATTTTGAAAATTTCACTCATTCAATTATGGAACTGCTTATTTGATCACTTCATCTAAAAATCTCCATTTCTTCCTATTCTGTTTTTTTTTATGGAACTCCTACTATGAGGTGACTGGACCTTGTGGATAAATATTTATTTCTCTTCCTATCATCTTTTTCTTTGTGCTTTTGTTCTAATTACAGGAGGATTATTCTGAAAATCTTCTAATATCTTCTTGTACTGACTTGTTAAAACTTTGGCTATCACAATTTAAATTCCCATGAATGTTTTCTTTTATTTTTCATATCCATCTTCGTTTCATAGATGTGCTGCTCATTCTTACCAAAGTGTATTAAAAGTAGCTTTTATAAAGTTTGCTTTCGGTTACCTTAAGTTACATTCTTGCTTCAATTCATTTTTTCCTGTTGATTTAGGCTTTGACCTTGATTTTAGAGGGTTTTGGAACTATCCTGAGGCCCTTACCTTTGAATTCCCGCTTGAGTGAGGCACTGACAGTTATGCAGTAGATCTGGGTGTGACGTGACTTTTTAGTGAGTGGAGGGTCAGGGCTGTAAAGCAACCTAGCAGAGGTGCCTCTTTTCTTAGTTGACCCCAAATGTGAGCGATCTCAGTAGTGAGAAATGTCTTTTTCTTGGGCAGTTGCTCCAGAAAATACTTCATTTTCTTGCTTTGGTGACTGGAGAACATATGTTCGATGGCCTCTGTCCTTGGAGCCGGGATGAGGAACGAGCCTGAAGGACTCATGATTCCTGTGCACATTTTCACTTACTGCCTATGTCTTCCATAATCCTTGCCACCGCATGCCAAGCATCTTGAGTTCAACTTCTTCAGAGAACAAACATCTACCTGCTGAGGTTGGGGGAAAGAGAGTTGCCTGATGGCTTGCTGGATGAGGAAGAGATCCCAGGTTTCATCTTCTCTGTAGACGACCAATCTCCACTTGGGTCTTAGATGATCCAAGACTCAGACCACCTCACATCTTCTGAGGCATCCAAGTTTCAAACTGTTCTGGTCCCTCTGGAGTGTGCATGTCTGCTCAATCGCTTCAGTCATGTCTGACTCTTTGCGACCCTACGGACTGTAGCCCACCATGTTCCTCTGTCCATGGGATTCTCTAGGCCAAGAATACTGGAGTGGGTTGCCATGCCCTCCTCCAGAGTATCTTCCCGACCCAGGGATAGAACTTGTGTCTCTTATGTTTCCTGCATTGCCGGGTGGATTCTTTACCACTGAGCCACCAGGGAAGCCCCCTCTCTGGAGTAAATTGAGGCTTTATCATCATTCTTCTCTGCAGGCACTTAGGTTTCAGCTTTCTCTCCTCTACTAGTTGGGAAATAAAAAGTTTTTAAAATATGAACTGCTATACAAATTATTTCTTTTTTTCAAATAGTTGGAGAAAGAGGTCAAAGTCATGTTTTTAAAAGTAATTTATATTCTGAACCACAAAAAACCTTTGCTCCCAAATTGCCTAGAGATTTACTTATCATTGTATGTGGTTGTCACTAAGGCAACCCTACTCATTCTATCCACCATCTTCTGACCAGATAAACTTTATTTTTTTAAAAAAGGAAATTTTTAATTTTATATTTTGGTAAGAATTAACATTTAAATACTTATATGGTTGAATAAGAAGAGAAAATTGAAAAATGGATACAGGAAAAGAAATGGATACAGGAGCGCCATCAGTGATATGAAGCTCTATTTTTCATGGCTCTGCATAGCATCTTTTCATAGCTGGGTGCACAGCTGGCCCTTAATCACATTGTGATGTGACCAAACATTTTCAGCAACCAAATTCATTTTCCTTGCTTTTTTCCAGGCCTATTCTAAAGCACGCACTAGAGGCTATCAAGTCCAGAGTTTACCCTGACCAGCACTTGAACAAATTTCTTAAGAGGTGATCAACACAGCTCTCAGCATACTGAGACCTCTCATAAGTGGGGTACAGAATTCAACTATTATCATCAGAAGCATTGTTACATGTTTTTGTTGCAGTGCTTTGTTGGCTAAAGCATGGTAAAGAACAACATTTCTCTGACATTACATTGAGCTTAGCTTACATTACATTAGCTTTACATTACACTAGCTTCATAGCTCCTATAAAGAGCATAGGATCTGGAGTCATAAAATTATATTAATACAATAAGTCTTATTTCGCTGCCACCTAGAAGCCCTGTGACTGGATAAATGATCCTTTTTGAGCTTCAGTTTACCTCAATGTGGTAGATACAGATAATAACAATTTGCACTGTGTCCTCTGAATTTCTTACTCCATGATCAGCACCCTCCCCTATACACTCAGTATTTTTTCTGAAAGTTCCCTCTACCTCTTGCTTTAAGTGAATACTGGCCATCTCCTGAGAATACTTGCTGTCAGGTAGAGGAATCTATTTTTAAAGAATATATTTTTAATATTCAATATTTTTAAAGAATCAACTCACAATTAGATAGTGGGTGAGCCAATTCCTCCTATCCAGACACACTACCACACCGCCTCCCCCTCCCCTTGCTCTTCCAGAAGTCCTTCTGCTATGAGGTCTAGCCACGCTATTAGCATTTAGCACTCTGCTCTCACCATCACTGGCTTCTACTGACCTCCTTGTCAATTCCCTTCCATTATTGATTCTTCAGGACCTGGGTCACAATCTCCTTACACCTTTCCTGAGTATTTTAAATAATTTTAATATTTATTAGAACAGCTCTCTGATACCCTGAGTTCTCAGCTCCTTGAGCCCTTGATCTTCCTCCAACACCATTTCGATTAATCTCTCAGGATGTTTTAATTGTTCTTGTGGCTCAGCCAGAAGTGAGGCTAGTGCTTGGGGAAACAGGGATGAGAGCCAGTGACAGTCCCTGCTTTAGCCAAAATTCTAAGTGTTAAATGCAGAAAGAATATTCCAAAAGTAAAAGTAATTTCAAACCAAGACTACTTGGCTCAGCTGCAACTATTCTATTTTTGAAAGGCCTTACAGTCTGGGAGCGAGAGCAAGAACTGGAGACACAGAGAAACAATGACCTGTGAAACAGGAGCTGTGCCTTTCTGTGGGTAGAAAACATTTTGTGAGGTTTTAAATAGAGTCATATTTATCTCTTGAATTTCTCATGGAATAAAGCTATAGACTATTCTGACTTTTAACCAAAAAAAATGTGTATACTCTCTTGTGAATTTCTCAAAACAGACAGAATTCAACTCGGGGCTGCTATTAAATCAAACAAAGATAAGTAATGGAAAATAAACATGTATTCTTTTGGTATCTGCAAAATTTAATGCCTTTTATATAGAATCTATAAGACCCATGATTACAGTAATCAGCAAGGTGGTTAACGAAACCTACCTCATGAAGCTCTTGTAATGATGAAGTGCAATCGGAAGTGTGAAGAGAATTGCCACACTGAAGAGGTTTGATTTTTGACCATGCCAGGCTTTTATACAAATGTGGTATCTTGGGGATGAATGAGCTGAGCAAATCACAAAGGGCCAGCTCTCAAAGATGACTGCTCTAGAACCTGTGAATTTGACATTCCATGTTCAAAATGTATAATGAATTCAACTTTTGCTCACCTCCACCACAGCTGCCCTCATATAGGAAGAACCTTTCTGTCTTGCCTGGATCAGGGCAGAACTTTTGAGGTCTCTTTTCTTGCCACAAAAGGTCTATCCCCAGATGGTAGCCCTAGTGATCCCTTTATAAATATAAATCTGAGTATGTTCTCTCCACCCCCCACCACCACACTACAGAAGAAAATCCAACTCTGTATCATGATTGATGAGGAATGCTCCCTGGTTAAGCCTCTAGCCACCTCTCCTTCCTTCGTCCTTGTCATTCACCATACCTCACACTGGTCGGTATGTCTTGATTGCTCATCTCTCTAACCCACTAGCTTGTAAAGCCATTTGGCACAGGGAGTTTTTGTCTGTTTTTGTTGCTGCTGTAAACCTGTGGCTTCAGACAGTGACTGGCACATGGGAAGCACTGAAAACATATTTGTTGAATGAATCAGTGAGATTCCTAAGTGTGGTTTCACAGCACATCAGCCATATTCTCTGGCGGTTAGATCCTAGACCTAGTGCTCACCAGAAACCATCTTACACCCAAACACAAGATCCTATTCCTATTACTGGTTTTGTCACGTGGTCTCTGAGAAACAAGATTTAAACTATTTCAGACCGTCAATCCGTTGGCTCTACCACTTACTCTAGACTTTACATCCATTTGATCCTCATGGTCCATTCTTCATACAGTTGCCAAAGCGATGTTTTCTCTTTTTTTTAATTTTTAAAAACATTATTATTATTATTATTTTTACTTTACAATATTGTATTGGTTTTGCCATACATCAACATGCATCCGCCATGGGTGTACACGTGTTCTCCATCCTGAACCCCCCTCCCACCTCTCTCCTCATACCATCCCTCTGGGTCATCCCAGTGCACCAGCCCCAAGCTTCCTGTGTATCCTGCATTGAACCTGGACTAGTGATTCCTTTTTTATATGATATTTTACATGTTTTAATGCCATTCTCCCAAATCATCCCCCACCTCCGTCTTCCACAGAGTCCAAAAGACTGTTCTATACATCTGTGTCTCTTTTGCTGTCTCGCATACAGGGTTGTCATTACCATCTTTCTAAATTCCATATATATGCATTAGTATACTGTATTGGTGTTTTTCTTTCTGGCTTACTTCACTCTGTATAATAGGCTCCAGTTTCATCCACCTCATTAGAACTGATTCAAATGTATTCTTTTTAATGGCTGAGTAATACTCCATTGTGTATATGTACCACGAAGTGATCTTTTCAAAATGCAGACAGAATCATAGTACCCCATCTGTAAAAAAAAAAAAAACAGAAAACAAAAAACACACTTTACTGGTTCCACTGTGCTTACAATCTTGTAAAGCTGGCTTCAGCATCCTCAACTGACAGGACCCTCACCTGTACTCACTAGGCTCTGGGCATACCTGGACTCCTTTCTGTTTCTTAAAACTATGCTTTTTCTAGCCTTAGGACATTTCCCTTGCTGTCCCTCTGCGAGGAATATTCTATCCCAAATTTTGACAGTGCTGCTTTACTTTGGTCATTCAAACCTCAACTCACATAATCAACCCTTGGGAAATATTCCCTACCTCCTAAAGGTCTTCAGTATGAAATCCTGAGCATTTGTTTGTAAGAGTCCAATAATCAGGGTCCAATATGGGCTTCCCAGGTGGTACCAGTAGTAAAGAATCTGCCTGCCAATGCAGGCAATGCAAGAGATGTGGATTTAATCCCTTTTACTCCAGTAATCTTGCCTAGAAAATCCCACGGACAGAGGAGCCTGGCAGGCTATAGTCCATGGGACCGCAAAGACTTGGACACGACTGAGTGACTGAACACAATGTCAGGGTCATCGTTTGCATTTTCATACATAACCTGAAGTTCAATTACAGCATATAGTATAAACTATTGTCCACAACATAATAGGAGTAGAAATTTGCTCAAGGGGTTGGAAACTCCAGTTCTAAAATAATTCAGGTTATAATTGCTATTTCTTGTTTTACCAGTGAAATGTAATTGAATCTTGACAACATGACTGTAATCAAAGGACACCCACAAAAGCACATAATCAATGCAGCCAAGCCTCCGGATGATCACATGCAAGAGACATTAATGGAAGAAGACACCAGAATCCACTACATTTCTATCAGCATTAAGCAAGTGAAAATTAGATGTCTTCTGTGTCATTCTCTTGAGCAGCTTGGTTCCAATTGTGTTAAAAGTGATCATTGATCACCTGAAGAACCATGGTAGATAAATTAGTTTCAGCTTGATGTTATTTTGTATATAAACAGACTAATTTGTAAAAACCTTAGGCATTATAGATTGTGCTTAATGTGGTACACTAGCTTAATTACTTTTAAATGATCAGTAAGAAACTCAAACCAATATGAAAATAATGTGAAAATAAGAACTACAATGACAGCAGTTATGAATTAACAGTGAACTCAGTTCCCAAGACTGTTTAGCAAATAAGACTGGTTTAAGGGAGGATGGTGAGCAAAACAAACATATGGAAAGAAGGCAGTCAGACACAAAATAAATAGGAAATGCTTCATTGATCAAGAAGTTGACTGCAGAAGAGCCTTACATAAGCTATACTATGTGGAGTCAGGCCAGAAAGGAAAGAGGTGACATACACTTGGAGATTTGTCCTGTGACTTAACTATTTGTCCAGTTAGGGTAAGAAGGTTTCAGGGAATAATATTATACAGCCATATCTGAATCATCCATCTAAAGAAGCATCCGTTAATCAATGTCACTAATTTAACAAGCACACATTAAGCCATGATAAAGTATAATTTTCCTCCTATCAAACTGGGACAAGAATTGAAAACATCGAGTGTAACTGAAGACATGGTGATATAAGCATGCTCATACACCATTGGTCAGATTGTAAACTGGTTAGACTTCCAAAATTAGAATTTAGAATTGAAATACACATGCCTGCACACATACACACATGTTCCCACTTCTAAAAACCTACCACTAAATACATTCACATGTGCACAAAGATATTTACTTATCACAGTGTAAGGGTGAGAGTTAGAATACAAATGTCTATCTGAAAAACAGCAGTTGAAAAAAGATTCACATACTCAGAGGCATCCTATATCCCCTGTTAAAAAATTACACTGGTAAATGGTGGGGGAAAGGGGGCATAGTAATATTTATGGAAAGATCCTATGTATATAAAAAACAAAAGACTAAAAATGATAAATGGACATTTATATACATTTATACAAAATATAAAAACTTTATAAATACATAGAAGGATACCAGAAGGTCGGCCATGAAACTATTAGGGTGGTTACAACTGGAGAAATAATGGGAGAAAAGAAACATCCACATTTTTCTATTAAAAAAATTATACACAGGTATTACTTGTGTTAATTAAAAATAATGAGTCTATGAACTTATTTTCAAAATAAAGCAAGACTAGACCTGCAATGACAGACAGAGGCTAAATCAGAATAAACATTTGGCTGGGAGCCTTGAGACATGGACCACATAACTGACTAGTTGTGTGACTTTGTGCATGTCATATAAACTCTCGGATCTCAGTTACTGTGGTGGGCTGAGCAACAGTCAGCATATGGCAAGGCCCTTGTCCTGGAAACCTGTAAACATAAAAGGAGCTTTGCAGATCTTGCGATGAGGAGATTATTCTGTGGACTGGATATTATCACAAGAATCTTTACAAGAGCGAGGCAGGAAGGTTAAAGACAGAGATGGTGATGTGGCAATGACAGGGGGCAAAAAGGAGACAGAGAAAGAGAGTGACAGAGAGATGAGACTGAAAGATGCTACACTTCTTTGAAGATGGAGAAAAAGACCACCATCCAAGAAATACAGTCTGCTTCCAGAAGCTGGTAAAAGCAAGTCTCCCCTGGAGCCTCCAGAAGCAACCAGCCCTGAAAACGCTTTAACGTTAGTTCAATCACATGGAACTTGGACTTCTGGGCCCCAGGATTGTAAGATATATTTGTGATGTCTTAAGTCATTAAATTTGTGGTAATCAATTACAGCAGAATGAGAAAATAAATACAGTTGGGACTTCCCTGGCATTTTAATGGGTAAGACTCCACTTCTCCATGCCACACAACCCAGCTTAAAAAAAAAAAAAAGAAAATCGGTAACAGTTATCTAGCCTATAAACTGCAACTGTAGAATTGGGTTATTGATGATAATAAATTCAGTAATTATTAAAAGAGTAAGCATTTATAAATACTTTATACGTTAGATGGCTCAGACGGTAAAAAGTCTGCCTGCAATGCGGGAGACCTAAGTTCGATCCCTGGGTTGGGAAGATCCCTGGAAGATCCCCTGGAGAAGGAAATGGCAACCCACTCCAGTATTCTTGCCTGGAATAATCCCATGGATGGAGGAGCCTGGTTGCTACAGTCCATAGTCTGATAATACGCTAAGGGTTTCACATACATATTTCATGTAATGTCATAGCAGCCCTATGTATGGGCACTATTTACATTCTCCACTTCATGCTTACATGAGAAGACAAAGCTTTGAGAGGTTTAGCAACTCTCCAGTGAGTAATAAAACAGAAACACACAGAGATCAGCCCTTTTCTTATGGCAGTTATCAAGTGAGCCAATTATGCTACCCTAAATGTGGGATGGTTGTGATGTTGACTATTTCATGGGTGATAAGTCACTTCAGTCATGCTTGACTCTTTGTGACTCATTAGACTGTAGCCTAACAGGCTCCTCTATCCATGGGATTCCCCAGGTAAGAATACTGGAGTAGGTTGCCATTTCCTACTCCAGGGGATCTTCCTAACCCAGGGATCAAACCCTCATCTCTTAATGCCTGTGTCCTGCACTGGCAGGAGGGCTTTTTACCGCTAGTACCACCTGGGAAGCCCAAGGCTTCTGCTTTTGGAGTAATTCTCATACAGTATGGCGAGTTTGTTCCAGACAATTAAACTCTGTGCCTTTTGTGTGCATATTCGAATGTACAGAGGTAGTGAGAAATAATGCTAGGAAACCAACACCTGTCACATAGTCTAAAGTCACTGAAAAAGGTTTTTATTTTCTGATTATTTAAAGCATGTGAAGATCTGTGGCTAATGAAACACAGATTAACAAGGAATCAATTTCATAGAAGGACACTGAGGAGAAGAGAAACCAGGGGGCCTTCTTGCTGGAGACAAGGGCCACTGATGATGTGGTTTGATGAGTCACAATGGTGGTCTGCTGGGGACCACCTACTTGGCTGTACATGGTGCATTAGGACAAGGCATAGCTGAGATGTTATTTCAAACTATGTTTGAAATAGTTCTGGGCCAGTGCTTGGACATTTGGGGCAACAGTAACCAAGGTAATTAAGGAACTGCAGGAAGCCACACAGGGTAGTGTTACAGCACAGAGAGTGCTCATGTAGAGTGCTACAGAACTGAGATTCCAGCCTGATTCCGTCTGTTCTACATGTGGTTCTCCAGAGGATTTCCTCCATTGGTGGCAGAGGGTACGAGCTCTGGGATGTCACACATACAGTTCCTCTGAGAAAACGCTGGGAACCTCTGACTCTACAGTCCACTCCAAGAGGGACTGTTCTTGGACTGATGGTGTTGTCAATCCTACAATTTAATTAAATCCTTGTACTTCTGATAGTGGTAAAGAACCTGCCTGCCAATGCAGGAGACTTAAGAGACTTGAGTTTGATCCCTGGAGAAGGAAAATGGCAACCCACTCCAGTATTCTTGCTTGGAGAATCCCACAGACAGAGGAGCCTGGTGGGCTATGGCCCATGGGGTTGCAAAGAGTCAGACACCACTCAAGTGACTTTGCATACAAAAAATTTCTGATAAGGACTTGATACCAAGGCTTGTGGATCCTAGGATTGGGGCTGCTGTGGACTGAAGAGTCCGCTTTCAGCTTCACCCTATGCTGCAGTCAGCTTTTGGGCCCTAAGTTGACTCCAGAGTCAAGCAGGTAAGTCCAGTTGAGGCACTGTCTCTTCATCTCTGCAATGTCACCACCCACACTCGAGAACCAATTGAAAGAAGAGTCCACCAAATAGTCCTCTTAAGTCTCTCTCTCTCTCACACACACACATACACACATACATTGCTTTTGTGTTAATTAGCTGTTCAACTGGCAGTTGAAATTCTCAATAAACATGCCCTGGAGCAACCACCACCTCTCCTTGTAAGATAAGTAAACAGTCTCATCAGAGAGATGAGTTGGTGGCATCTGGGTGCTAGGAATAAATAAAATCTCCCATCTGGTTGAAAGGGTTTTGAAATCCCACTTCCTGCCCAGATTGTCACAGCGGTTGCAGCTGGATGACAATACTCAGTATTACCAGCAACCTGCCCAGATCTGTTCAGTGAAGCAGTATCATCCAGTTTTACTGATTAAAAATGTGTATTTTTAATCATGATAAATAAATCATGCCATGCTGAGATCTAGCAATCTTTATTTCACAAGGTTGTGACAGACCAGATGGATAAATACAAATACTTGAGTTATGGAGAAGGCATAATCAACTGCCCTTTTCTGAAATGTATTATATCTCATCTGTTCACTGTTTTCCCAGGAAAACAGTGATAGGAATTTGAGTGGCAGCAAAAACTCTTCCTAAATGTTGAATACAGTGTACGTGTTGTGTGTTGGTCGCTTCAGTGGTGTCAGACTCTGCGACCCCATGGACTCTAGCCCACCAGGGTCCTCTGTCCATGGGATTTCCTAGACAAGAATACTGGAGTGTGTTGCCATTTCTTCTCCAGGCAATCTTTCTGACCCAGGGATCGAACCAGCACCTCTCCTGTCTCCTGCATTCGCAGGATGATTCTTTACCACTAGAACAACCTGTGAAGCCACTCGAAATACAATTAAGTGTTTAGGGGAAAAGTGACATTTTTTTGAAGTGTCATTTGTTTCATTAATTAATCCAATTTATCTACTTTTTACTCTGAAAAGCTGACTTCTCTCTGATTATACCTTGTCCAGGCACTTGCTTAGAAGATTCTAACAGACTTGCTGGGAAATAACAGCAACATTCCTCAATAAATAGAAACTTGCTGGTGTGTCCTATGATTGAATCAAAGGTTAATTAACTGAGGAACAGTTGCACTAATTGGTGACACACTGAATTTTACTATTTTTCTAGAACTGATGATTTGGAAAGTAAACAGATTTAAATGGCTGAGCAATAGCTAGATACATGCAACTACAAAAAGACTTCCATATATATTTAATTAAATTGACCTTAAGCCATCCTGTAATGTTTATTTCAACAAATAGCTCACTGTGTGATCACTTCTGGAATATTTGTATGACTTGAAGCATCTTTTAGGTATAATCAACATTCAAAACATCATTAAGCTTTACTGTTTGTGTATCATTAGTGTCTATAAAATATATTACATTGGGCAAATGATAGCAAAGAGATCCATTTCATTTATGTGGTTTGCATCTCACATCACCAATTACCAATAGACTGCATGAATTATTTATCATCTCAAGTTGGCTTTATATCAAATATTTTACCACTTATGTATATCAAAAATTGAAAGAGCAATTCTCTTATTTTCTCCTTGTCTTAGGAGAAAATATGCAGACAAACTTCTTAATTAAATGCAAAGCAAAGTGAGACAGAAGGAAATCTTCCCCAAAAGGAGATTATTTGATAAGAACTATTTTGCAAAACAAAGGAGGTCATTTCAGTCCAAAAGCTGAAGATTCATTAGTCCTATTTGCAATTATCTGAATAAAATTTAGGGTTTGTATGCTTGTCAGAAGTGTTTGTTTCATTTTAATATATAATTTTAACAAATTATTACATACAGATGTGATAAACCAACAGGAACTAACCTTGACTTCAGGTTTTTTCTTCAATAGACAAGGGAATAAATCTGTAACCAGAAATGGAAATGAGACCCTGTCCATTCCTTTAATCTGTCTTTCATATCAACCTTACTATCAGTTTTGTTGTCTATTGCTGGTATAAACATCTCATCCAATGATCCTCTTCAAGCATTCTCCTTTCAGCCTTCATTTCTTTAGTGTGAATTCAGAAGTGACTCTAGTTCTTACATATTTTAGTAAATATTGGTTGTTTACACAAAATAAAAGATTTTCAAAGGAAAAGGAAGAAAATAGCATTTGACTTCTATCATTCATACAACGATAATCCACCCTGAATGTTCCTTGCCCCTTTTCATCTCTCCTTCTCTCTAAAATAGCTCATTTAATGGCTGCTGGCCCCTCCACTGATTCTTTTTTTTTTCTATAATATTGTGTTAGTTTCTGCTGTGCAGCAAATTGAATCAGCTTATATGAATACTTACATACTCTTCCCTCTGGGGCCTCCATCGCAGAGCACTGGGCTGAGCTCCCTGTGCTATACAGCAGGCTCTCACTAGCTATCTGTTTCACACGTGGTAGAATGTATGTCAATTCTACTCTCCCAATTCATCCCACCCCCGCCTTCCTTCCCCGTGTCCGCATATCTGTTCTCTATGTCTGGATCTCTGTTCCTGCCTTGCAAATAGGTTCCTCTGAACCATTTTTCTAGATTACACATAGATGCATTGAATACAACATTTATTTTTCTCTTTCTGACTTCTTTATAGTGACACTGAAGTCAAATTTTCAGGTGCATAAGAGTTTCATAGGATGCCTTAAAAAAAAAAATGTGGATTCCTTGGCTCCGCCTCTGGATATTTTGAATCAGTAATTTTGAGTGGAACCCAGGAATCAAATAAACATTCCAAAGTAATGTTAATGAAGCAGAAAGTAGACCATACACTGAGAAATACTGAAATAAAAACTATAAATAAATGCAACTTTCAACTAATCACAATTAAGTCCTAGCAGTGGGCTAGCTTTCCAGGTGGCCCCAGTGGTAGAGGATCTGCCTGCTAGTGCAGGAGATACAGGTTTGATCCCTGGGTCAGGAAGATCCCCTGGAGGAGGAAATAGCAACCCACTCCACTATTCTTGCCTGAAGAACCTCATGGACAGAGGAGCCTGGTGGGATACAGTCCATACATGTGTGTGTGTGCGCTAAATTGCTTCAGTAGTGTCTGACTCTTTGCAATTCCATGGACTATAACAATTAGCATCACCTGGGAAGCCCCAGGATACAGTCCATGGGGTAGCAAAACAGTCAGACACAACTTAGCAACTGAATACACATGCAAGTCCTAACAAGCTTGCACTAACTCTTGAAAAACACAAGGCATACAAAAACTTCGAATTGAAATGATCAGTTTTGACTGACCTAAGAAACCAAGAAATCAAACATGTTCAGTTATGGCTTTTTCAATTGTATTCAAATTTACATTAAAATATATTACTAGAATCCAAAGTGATACTGTTAACTAAAATTCGGCATAAGGAAGTTGAGACTCAAATAAGCCATTAAAATCCAATTTTGGGGGAAAAAAACATAATTTACTTTATTCTGTACTCTTTATTTTCAAGAAACAAATGGAACCGAGTTTTATGGAGCAATGTAGAGACAATAATTAGAATTCTCCTATCATCCATTTGGGGCTTCGCAGGTGGCTCAGATGGTAAAGAATCCACCTGCAATGCAGGAGACACGGGTTCAATCCTTGGGTCAGGAAGATCCTCTGAAGAAGGAAATGGCAACCAGTTCTAGTATTCTTGCCAAGAAAACCCCATGGACAGAGGAATCTGGTGGGCTACAGTCCATGAGGTCAAAAAGAGTCAGACACAACTTAGCCACTAAATAACAACAACAACAAAATCATTCACTTGTTTTAAGAAATACACTTTTATCAAATAATTTGCTTCCCAGACAGAGTCTCAGTGTAAAGTATTTCAATTTCCGTTTTTAAAAAACCTTGGCACTAGTGTGGAACTGGGCTAGTGAAGGTTACTCATGTTGGTTATCTGTAGTGATAAAGAAAAGCCTTCCAACTTTGCCTTGATCAGTCCAGGCTAACAAATAAACAAAAAGCCTGACAAGTGAAATAGGCCTTCAGATCAGATCAGATCAGATCAGTCGCTCAGTCGTGTCCGACTCTTTGCGACCCCATGAATCGCAGCACGCCAGGCCTCCCTGTCCA
>NW_011494423.1:107745-108107 GCF_000754665.1 Bison bison bison | reverse complement strand
TGTACCTGATCTGATATGCCCACTGATACTGCCCGGCACCACTTGAGCTCAAGGATTCAAAGGGGAACCTGGCCTTGTTCCTGGAGCCCTGAGGGGCCTTAGCCTCCCAGTATACAGAGCTCCTCTCTTTATGCAGACGGTAGACCTCAGCCAGCAGAGACCCCTGACACCAGATGGTCACGGGGCTCCCCTGGGCAACCATGGAGCCTGGGTCAGCCCGGATGGAGGGTTTGGGGAGAACCTCTGGAAAGGAATTACAGCTGAGGAGTCAGGGCGCCTTCTCCCCCAGGTTTCCCAGCTGTCACCCAGGCCCCTCCCAGACGGGCCACCCGCGGCCTTGACCCACTGTGCTCCCCAGTGAC
>NW_011494423.1:96364-107645 GCF_000754665.1 Bison bison bison | reverse complement strand
CCCTGTCCATCACCAACTCCTGGAGTTCACTCAGACTCATGTCCATCGAGTCAGTGATGCCATCCAGCCATCTCATCCTCTGTCGTCCGCATCTCCTCTTGCCCCCAATCCCTCCCAGCATCAGAGTCTTTTCCAATGAGTCAACTCCTCACACGAGGTGGCCAAAGTACTGGAGTTTCAGCTTTAGCATCATTCCTTCCAAAGAAATCCCTTGCTTCCTTCTAAAAAAATCCTAGAGAGAAATTTGTAGACCTGGGCTTCAAGAACAGTTTTGTAAGTTCTTGCAGCATCCAGGAGAAGTATGGGTAGGAAAGGCAATTCCCAAGACACATTTGGTTAACTTCTCAATTGTGTTAGAACAAACCCCACAGGGGACCATCCAATGGAATTCTCTCCCCTAGATCCTGGTTTTCTCCTCTCTTTCCATCTTACACCCTGACTTTGTCTCCTCCATCTCTTTTGGTCTAATTATCTACAGAGATAAATTGCTTTAACAATCTACCTAGAATTTTTAAAAAATGTGATAAATAATGGTCCCTTTGGAAATACTGAGAATCTTAACAACCATAAGACAAAGTCTGAGAATCTCTGTTACAAAGGAATTCAATGCATTAGCCAGAGAAATGATAGAACTGAAATTCAAACTCAGGTCAGTCTGATGCCAATGTTCTTGAACTTTCCACCTCCTCGTCCCATCATCACTGACTACCTTTCTGAGTATTAACAAATGGATTGGTTTTCCCCCATTTAGTGGTGAGAAACAGTCTCACCAGGCTTCATCACTCATATGACTAACCTGTAGCACCCAAAGTCCAAGCAACTTTCTGGAAAAGGGGAGTCAATCTAGTAATTTGGTATCAACTGATCATAAATTAGATCATTTATCCAGAATTTGATTTTTCCTTTCTGAAATCAAACAAACGTGATCAATGTCAATAGACACTGGTTAACGAATTTCTTCACAACAAATGAGCTAGTTAAGTATAATCATTATTCTATCTTGCTACTGACAAAAAATGCACCATGTAAACCTTGAAATGCTCAGAAATAAAACAGTAGAAATAGTAATAATACAAAAACTTAACATATACTTTTTATATACCAGTCACTGCATAAGGTATGAGTTAATTACAAGTTTAATAATGCCATGAAGTGAAAGTCAAAGTTGCTCAGTCGTGTCCGACTCTTTGCAATCCCATGGACTATACAGTCAATGGAATTGTCCAGGCCAGAATACTGGAATGGGCAGCCTTTCCCTTCTCCATGGGATCTTCCCAACCCAGGGATCAAACCCAGGTCTCCCACATTGCAGGCAGATTCTTTACCAGCTGAGCCACAAGGAAGTCTACACTAATTTTATTTACACTTTGAAAATGACTAAACAGAAGCTCAGATCAAATAAGTCACTTGTCCAATGTTACAGTGGTCCAAAATTATAACAGGAAGTGGTAAGAGCAGGTTTGAAAGCAACCATCATTTACTCCATTGCCCACACTGTCAATTACTCGCCCCACTGAGTGGGGCAGTTGCTCCTAAGTTCATCAGCGGCTCAGACAGTAAAGAATCCAACTGCAATTCAGGAGACCTGGATTTGACCCCTGGGTTGGGAAGATTCCCCTGAGGAGGGGTTGGCAACCCACTCCAGTATTCTTGCTTGGAGATCCCCTTGGACAGAGGAGCTCGGCAGGCTACAGTTCGTGGGGTCACAGAGAGTCAGACACGACTGAGCAACTAAGTGCAACACACAAGCTCATCAATGAGTCTTCCTCCTAATGAAATCCCATGCAAATGAGTTAAGCAGAGAAGGGGCTGATATTTTACTATTGGCTATGTCAGAAAACAATACAGAACCAGTGTTGCAATTCACCAAAGCATTAAAAATAGAAGTAAAGTCGTGTAACCCTCCTCTTCAGGAGGCTTCCTGTGCTTACATTTGACTGGCACAGCCAAGGGTGTCAGTGTCAGGGCAGCCTGCACAAATGATTACACAGAAGGTTTAGAAAGAAACAAAAATGAATAATTTCATAGTTACTCCAAAGCAGTGTCACACGCTTACATCAGATATAATCACGACCTCATATGAATATCTAATGTGGGCAAGGAAGGAGATGATTTAAATACATACATTTATTTTTGGTAGGGGGAGGACAGGGACAGTGGGTACTGACCTCTCTAATAACAAAATCTTACAATTTATTCTTAACTAAAATATGTTAAGATACTAATCAGACTCTGATATTATGTACATACATATGTAACTATATACATACCATGAAATTAGAAGACGCTTGCTTCTTGCAGGGAAAGCTATGACTAACCTAGACAGTGTGTTAAAAAGCAAAGATATCACTTTGCTGACAAAGGTACAGTCAAAGCTATGGTTTTTCCAGTAGTCATGTATGGATGTGAGAGTTGGACCATAAAGAAGGCTACTCTCCAAAGAACTGATGCCTTCAAATTGTGGAGCTGGAAGACTCTTGAGAGTCTTTTGGACTGCAAGGAGATCAAACCAGTAAATCCTAAAGGCAATCAATCAACCCTGAATACTCATGGGAAGGACTGATGCTGAAGGTGAAGCTCCAATACTTTGGCCACCTGACGCAAAGAGCCAACTTAATGGAAAAGACCCTGATGGTGGGAAAAATTGAAGGCAACAAGAGAAGGGGGCAGCAAAGGATGATATGGTTGGATGGCATCACTGATTCAATGGACATGAACTTGGGCATATTCCAGGAGATAGTGAGGGACAGGGAGGCTTGGCCTTTTGCAGTCCATAGGGTTACAAAGACATAAACATGAATTAGTGACTGAACAACAATATGTATGTGCGTGTCAGTTATAGACACACTCACAGACACACACACACACTCATACACACATGTCTGTGTGTTCCTCCCAGAGTATGATGAATATAAGCTCTCTGTCTCTCAGTCATTCAGTCGTGTCTGACTCTATAGCCGGCCAGTCTCCTCTGTCCATGGGATTATCCAGGCAAGAATACTGGAGTGGGTGCCATTTCCTTCTTCAGGGGGTCTTCCCAACCCAGGGATGGAACCCACATCTCTTGCATCTCCTGCCTTGGCAGGCAGATTCTTTACCACTAGCAACAGAAGGGAAGCCCAATATAAGTATATTATCTAAATAATTTAAGGGTCTTGCTCAACATTAAGTATTGCATACTTGCTTCTATAACATGGTGATATTCCCTGTAAGTAACAAAGTATTAATTCTTACATCATATACATCATGCATGTATTAACTGCCTATGTTGTACCAGACACTCAGATTATAAATATAAAGAGACATTAGGCTTTACTTTCAAAGAGTCTGGGGATTTGTTGAGGGGAGATGACAGTTGGCTACATACTGTAAGAGCTGTGCTCATTTATTCAATAAACATTTTATCATCTACGAGGCAGTATAAAAGAAGCTAGGAGAAGGCAATGGCACCCCACTCCAGTACTCTTACCTGGAAAATCCCATGGATGGAGGAGCCTGGTAGGCTGCAGTCCATGGGGTTGCTAAGAGTCGGACAAGACTGAGCGACTTCAATTTCACTTTCACTTTCATTCATTGGAGAAGGAAATGGCAAGCCACTCCAGTGTTCTTGCCTGGAAAATCCCAGGGACGGGGGAGCCTGGTGGGCTGCTGTCTATGGGGTTGCACAGAGTCGGACACGACTGAAGCAACTTAGCAGCAGCAGGAATACAAAGGTCATCCAGACACAATTTCCGCTTTCAAGTTGCTCTGCAAACAGAGGGCTTCCCTTGTGGCTCAGGTGGTGAAAAATCCGCCTGCAATTTGGGAGACCTGAATTCCATGGAATGTATAGTCCATGGGGTCGCAAAGAGTCAGACACGACTGAGCGACTTTCACTTTCACTTGAGTTTCCCTTGTGGCTAGATGGTAAAGAATGAGCTCAGCTGGAAATAGAGCAGCTAACTCTTTTGAGTTGTCACTGGAAGGATATTTGGAGAGTACGTTACCTGAGCAGAGCAGCCCTCCCCAGTATTTAAGACTAAGTGTAGGAAGTCTTAAGTGTAGATATCCACATATAAATTTAATTCAAGTTTTTTTGTGTTATTTATTTACTTATTTTGGGAAACAGACAGAGAACAAGTGTATGAACACCAAGAAGGGAAAGTGGAGGTGGGCTGAACTGGGAGATTGGGACTGACGTATACATACTACTATGTATAAAATAAGTAACTAATGAGAACCTATTGTGTAGCACAGAGAACTCTACTCAGTGCTCTGTGGGGACCTAAAATGGGAGTGCAGTGAAGTGGAAGTCACTCAATCATGCTGGATTTTTTTCAACCCCATGGAAACCCCTACCAAGTTTCTCTGTCCATGAAATTCTCCAGGCAAGAATACTAGAGTAGGTAGCTGTTCCCTTCTCCAGGAGATCTTCCAACCCAGGGACTGAACCCAGGTCTCCCACACTGCAGGAATATTCTCCACCAGCTGAGCTACCAGGGAAGCCTGACCTACATGGGAAGGAAATCCAAAAAGTTGGGGATATATGTATATGTCTAGCTGATTCACTTATCTGTACAGCAGAGACTAACACAACATTGTAAAGCAACTGTACTCTCATGAAAATGTTAAAACATACAGTTTATGAGAGTTTTTCATCAGAGTTCAGTGATTCCACTTGAAAAGATTATTTGAACTATTTTTGCCTCTGGAGCTTGTGCAACATCACCGATGTTTTCTTTTTCCTCTTTCACAGAGAGACAATGCTTGTACACATACAAAAGGGAGGTCTGTTTTTGTATTTCATATCGTCTCCTTCAAAGCGAAATCCTGTGAAACTGCATCTTGTAAAGGCCGTGCCTCCTTGGGAGAAACTCGCGAGGTCACTTCAAATAGGGGATTGTTATGAAAATAGATTTGCCTGGAGAAATTTTGAAATTTCTCATCCTTGTAAATAAAGACAAGTTTTCTTGTAAATGCTTTAAACTTTAAACTGATGTAAGGAATTAAGGTCATTGGAGGAGAGGCATAAGAAGGAACTAAAATATCCCAGAATCCCACAACCAGCAGGGAGCTCCAGGCATCTAGCCTTTTATTTATTGAAAGGGCTGCAGCTAAGGAGTTACCTTAACCTTAAAACACATCTCCCAAGAAATAGCCCCCCTAGCCCTGTTTGGTAAAGTGCTCCTGGAAGGTTATTCAAAGCTAAAACCCATTCCTCTTTCTTTTCATTTGTTTGTGGAAATGTGTGCGGATCCTGCTTACAAATGACAACTCTCCAGAGACTGAAAATCTGCTACTCGGTTCCCCAAACCTGAGATCAACTTATCTCCATGTAAAGGGACCCAGGTTTCTTTAGCTTTTCCCTTATTCTCAATCTTTCAATCATTCACCTACACTCCTTGCACATAACATGCACGCATGTGTGCTCAGTCGTGTCCGACTCTTTGCAACCCCATGGACTGTAGCCCAGCAGGCTCCTCTGTTCATGGGATTTCCCAAGCAAGAATACTGGCGTGGACTGCCATTTCCTACTCCAGGGGTCTTCCTGACCCAAGGATTGAGCCTGCATCTCCTGCACTGACAGGCAGATTCTTTAACATTGCACTGCCTGGAAGCCCCTGCACAGAACAGGTCATTGATAAATATTCATCTCATTAAAGGGACTTAGTTGATCTTTTCTGGAATGCTGATTAGGCCACATCTTGTTTCAGTTATAAGGACCTAATGTGGAGGCAGATACACCCAAAAGAGGATTTATATAATCCTGAGAAGAGTGCTTCATTGTTTAAAATATACTTACATACATGTGTGTATACCCTTTCATTACCATCCACCTTTTCAGCCAGACTTGTTTTCTGTAGCTCAGTACTGGGAATAAAATACAGAAAAGCACAGTCCCTCAATTCAAGGCACTAAAAATCTACTTGGGAGCACACACACACACTATAATCCTAACTTAAATTTGTAAATACAGACAGGTTTCACAGGGTACCGTGAGAACACAGAGAAGTGTGCATAGTGGTGGGTTTGGCTGGGTGAACAAATGTCAGAGCAGCCATCAGTCTGAAAAATGTACAACCAGAGAAGAGGAGTCAGATTTTAGGAAGGAAATTTTACTTGACGTAACAGTCTGGGTTTTCTCCCAGTCACTTCAGGGATATTTCTGGTACATGAAACAGATGAGAAGAGAAAAGGGGTTAAAAAAATAAAGGAAAAAAATGGAAGACAAGAGGGAAGAGGAGAGGAGAAGGCAAGAAATAGAAAATGAAAGGAAAGCAAAAGAAAATGAAACCCAGGAGCTTCTCCTTTGGAAAGTCCTGGACCACTGCTTAATCTCTTCCATGTAGCTCTTCTTACTTACAGTCTTCTTATTGCCTTGTGGTAATGTTATCTTCACAATATGTGAAGATATAGCTATTTGTATATGATTGCACACTGGGTCTACCTTGAAGCACTTTCTAAATAAGCTGAGTAAGTGATTGAGGCCCTTCCTTTAGATGCCAACAGTGCTTTGCCAGGGCTGCCCTTTGCACTTGGAATTTACCTGCCCCCACTGTTACTCCAAACTCGCTGCGGACAGATTTGCATTCATCCCTATGGAGCTATTGCATGGTGAGGAATCTTCCAATCCTGTGCCTCCTAAGCATGCTTCTAGAGGAAATGAAAGTGAAAGTGTTAGTCACTCAGTCGTGTCTGACTCTGTGACCCTGTGAACTGAGACACACCAGGCTCCTCTGTCCATGGGATTTTCCAGGCAAGAATACTGGAGTGGGTAACCATTCCCTTCTCCAGGGGCTCTTCCTGACCCAGGGATCAAACCAGGAACTCCTGCATTGTAGGCAGATTCTTTTCCATCTGAGTCACCAGGGAAGCTCCTAGAGAAAATGATCTATTCCAATTTTAAGCCCATATTATAATGGTGTCAGCTTTACTGACAAATTCCTATTCTGGCCTTTATCTGACTTCATATTCTCTCTAATTGGTCATGTTGTTCTGCCTAGGTTTCTTTTCCTTAGTCTATGTAGAGAATAGTGTCCAAAGAGTTGGCTACTTACATATCCCTTCCCTATTATATTCAAACCTGTTTATAACTTCCTGATTTTTTTTAACCAAATCACATAGTCACAACAAAAGGCTTTTAACCCTGTGGAAAACATTTCTCAAATGCGTCCCATAAAATAGCAATTCTTTGAGATGCTTGAAGAAGGAGGTTACCGACAAATAAGCTTAGAAAAATTATGGGAAATATCTGAACAACCATATGTTTTTGTTTTTTAATGTGTAACATCTTTCAAAATTAGCATTCTAAAGATCAGAGTAACCTGGATACATTTTAAAAATAGAGATCCATGGGGCCAAGCTTAGATTTTCAAAATCTTTCATGGGAAGCCTGAGAAATCTATATTTCATGTAACTTCCCTAGTGTCATGACGTTATCATGTTGCTCTGGGACTTCAGAATCAGTATTTGAGGGTTCCCATTCTACAAAAGTCTTCAAAACCATTTTAGTGATCATCTGAAAGCACCTCTTTATCACTCTGTTAATCTACTAATAACTGTGCACAATTCTTCATGATAGCATTCTTTTCATTCTTAAGAAAAGCCTGTAAGCACTAGATGTATTTATAAAGATGACACAGACCTAGACAGCAGAGACATCACTTTGCAGACAAAGGTCCATATAGTCAAGGCTATGGTTATTCCAGTAGTCATGTATGGATGTGAGAGTTGGATCATAAAGAAGGCTGAACACAAGAATTGATGCTTTCGAATAGTGGTGCTGGAGAAGACTCTTGAGAGTCCTTTGGACAGCAAGACGATTAAACCAGTTAATCCTAAAGGAAATCAACCCTGAATATTCATTGGAAGGACTATCGTGGAAGCTGAAGCTCCAATACTTTGACCATCTGATGCAAAGAACTGATTCATTGCAAAATACTCTGATGCTGGGAAAGAATGAAGGCAAAAGGAGAGGGGGTCAGCAGAGGCTGAGATGGTTACATAGCATCACTGACCGAATGGACATGAATAGGAGCAAACTCAGAGAGATAGTGGAGGACAGAGGAGTCTGGCATGATACAGTCCATGGGGGTCGAGTTCGGACACAGCTTAGCAACTGGACAACCACAAAAACATGATAGAGAGTGAATGAAGACATGCACTTCAGAAGCCATTACAGATTTTAACTCTTGAATATTCCTACTCTTCATATATGCTTTTTTTCTTCCCAATGTCTTTCTTCAACTTAGTGTGTATCCATAATTTTTCAGAGCTTTAACATTCTTTGTGAACTAACTGGAAACAGTTAAAGCATATTAGTAAGCTTTGAATGTCTCAATATATAATTATTACTTTCTTAACAGATTCATAAAATTTTGCTTTAAACTATTGAAGCTAGTTTACCAAAAACTGTGGGAAAAAAATCTTAATTGTTTTAGAGCTATTTGCAGTTTTCATCTTTATTTTCATTTATAAGAATATTAGTCTGTTTCTGGTAAAAACTCAACTAAGTCTAAAATGTGTAACAACTAATCAACATGTGAGTTATAAATAGTAGTCTAGTGTACAATTAACAGCACAAAATAATAACTGGGGACTGGTTGGCTTCAGAATGCCAATGAGAAAAAATTAACGTGTAATAGAGACTAATTTTTAACTGAAAATAACATTTGCACTGAATGTCAAGAGCGCAATTTTTTAGAAATTATCAGAACTACAAGGCAATGGAAAGATTTTTAACTAGTTTTTAAAAAGTGATTTGCTTCTTCCTTCCTAAGTTCACCCTCAAGATAATTAGAAATGGTTTGGTAATCTTATGCTTTCTGACATCCCAACTTCCATATTTTTAGCTAAAGACTCAGGACAGTTTCACTTACCTAATAAAATCAAAGTTTGCTCAAATCAGCAGGAAATGAGCAAAGAAGATTTATGGCATAACTAAAGTCATCCTCTATTGTTTTAACTGTTTAGAAAATAGAAAAATATTTTTTATCACCACGTGAGCCAGAAATAGTGTTTAGAATTTGTGTTTAGAAAACAGTGTTTAAATCTTGTCAGTGATAAAAAGTTAGATGCTTCAACAATCATGATGTGCAACGCTATTTTTGGCTCATGCCGAAATCCCATTCTGGCCTTTATTTCATAGAGGACATTGAGCATCACATCTATTTCTAGGATCTGGCAAGCTTTCAATAAAGGCTAAGTCCCTTTTATAATCATTTAGATGTAGCATTTATTTTCTGGCAGCTCTCCTCTGCTAAAGAGCAGAGAGCTTTGAGCAATCATGTTCCTCACTTTAGCAATCAAGTATTCTTTATGAATGAAGGAGAATTTCAGGCTAGATTTCTGCCTTGACACATAGTTTCCTCATGATTGAACCCTCCCCAGATTCTAGTAAAAAATGATTCAGGTTACAGCAGCTACAATTCATGACAGGAGCAATAAGAGGTCCAAGAAAGACAGCCATGCAACAGAACTGAAGGGCACAATCGGGAGTGTATCAACTGAACAAAAGATCATTCTGGTTGTTGCCAATGCAAAATCTGTGTGTGTGCACACACACCGGCACACCTGTGTGTGTTTGTGTGTTTACAAAACACACAAATCTCTTACCAAACAGATAGGAGGAAAGAGTATATAATTGTTTTATTGACATACCCTTAAGATTTAGAACTTTCTTTTTTAAAATTTATTTATTTAAATTGGAGGCTAATTACTTTACAATATTGTAGTGGTTTTGCCATACATTGACATGCATCAGCCACAGGTGTACATATGTTCCCCATCCTGAGCCCCTCTCACCTCCCTCCCCATCCCATCCCTCTGGGTCATCCCAGTGCACCAGCCCCGAGCACCCTGTCTCATGCATCAAACCTGGACTGGTGATCTGTTTCACATACGATAATATACATGTTTCAATGCTATTCTCTCAAATCATGTATCACCCTGAGGTGGGAAAGATTAAAGGCAAAAGAAGAAAGTGAGAGAGGATGAGATGGTTGGATAGTATCACCAACTCAATGATCACAAATCTGAGCAAACTCCAGGAGAGTGAAGGACAGAGAAGCCTGGCGTGCTGCAGCCCATGGTGTCACAAAGAGTCGGACATGACTTAGCAACTTAACAACAACATATATTTATCAGCTGCTTGTACTTCTTTTTAAATAGAAATCATATATGCATATATTTTTTATCTTTTTCTTATTTCATTGTTCATCTTTTTTTAATGGACTTTCATTTGTTCTTTATGTAGTATTACTATTAAAAGTTTCTGTCCATTATGTTTTGTAAATATTTCTTCTTTACCATATATAAAGAACCAATGGAAAGTATATTCTACTTAACTGACTCCAGCTCCTGAAAAACCTTCTAAGTTTACAGTACTTTTTTTTTGTACTGGAGAGAAGCCCATTTTCCTGCAGAGGAGAAATCTATAAATCAATGTTAACTATCCTAACTACTTATGTTCTTCCCATAGGTGAGCTCAATACAGGAGTAACTGCTGCAGTTGAAGACTTATTTTCTACCCCAGGTGAATCATGCTTGTAGGAATCTTCATCCAACACGATTCCTCCTGTTTTTGACATCTATCAGATCAGCTTCCCTATCAGTGTGTGAGATGTAACTAGGTTAGGTTACTTTTGGTTCTCTGAAGATAATTTTGAACTAATAATATAGTAAGTTTTCCCTGAAAAAAGTTATAATAATTCCCTTAATTGGTCTTTCAAGTCAGAAACTAAATCCTGCTCACAGGACATAGAAAATAAGTAACATTACACAAAGAAAATATTTAAATATTTGCTTAGGATAAAAATGTAGCCTCTAGAATCATTTACAAACTTTTCCTTCTGTTTGAGCCCTCAAAATAAATTTAAATTATGGATTTGAATACTTTCTTTTGTAACAGATTTATTGGAATATAACTTATATATGATAAATTGCATGTGTTTAAAGTGTACAGCTGGATGACTTTTAATATATACATATATGGCTGAGCGCCAAAGAATAGATGCTTTTGAACTGTGGTGTTGGAGAAGACTCTTGAGAGTCCCTTGGACTGCAAGGAGATCCAACCAGTCCATTCTGAAGGAGATCAGCCCTGGGATTTCTTTGGAAGGAATGATGCTAAAGCTGAAACTCTAGTCCTTTGGCCACCTCATGCGAAGAGTTGACTCATTGGAAAAGACTCTGATGCTGGGAGGGATTGGGGGCAGAAGGAGAAGGGGACAACAGAGGATGAGATGGCTGGATGGCATCACTGACTCGATGGATGGGAGTCTGAGTGAACTCTGGGAGTTGG
>NW_011494423.1:95910-96264 GCF_000754665.1 Bison bison bison | reverse complement strand
GTCCTCTTTCACTTTCAAGAGGCTCTTCAGTTCTTCTTCGCTTTCTGCCATAAGGTGGTGCCATCTGCATATCTGAGGTGATTGATATTTCTCCCGGCTGTCTTGATTCCAGCTTGTTCTTCATCCAGAACATCTTCCTCTAGTCCTAAGAATCCACAAAGTTCTTCCTCCCAAGTAACACGTTGCGTCTCCTTGTGAATTGGATGCAGTGGAATACGTCACACACTGTTTCTTCACTTTTTCGCTATCATGCTTGAAAATTGGTCTGTATTACTGTAGTAGTTGAACTTGGTGACTGTCTGTCATTTAAAACTCCACCGCGGGGCGGGTCGGAGCTAGTTGGTGGCCGGTGAG
>NW_011494423.1:95466-95810 GCF_000754665.1 Bison bison bison | reverse complement strand
ACTGATCTCCTTTAGAATGGACTGGTTGGATCTCCTTGCAGAGTCTTCTCCAACACCACAGTTCAAAAGCATCAATTTTTCAGTGCTGAGCTTTCTTTATAGTCCAACTCTCACATCCATACATGACCACTGGAAAAGCCATAGCCTTGACTAGACGGACCTTTGTTGGTAAAGTAATGTCTCTACTTTTGAATATGCTATCTAGGTTGGTCATCTTTCCTTCCAAGGAGTAAGCATCTTTTAATTTCATGGCTGCAGTCACCATCTGCAGTGATTTTGGAGCCCAGAAAAATAAAGTCAGCCACTGTTTCTACTGTTTCCCCATCTACTGGCCATGAAGTGAT
>NW_011494423.1:95184-95366 GCF_000754665.1 Bison bison bison | reverse complement strand
GATTCTCCAGGCAAGAATACTGGAGTGGGTTGCCATTTCATTCTCCAGTGCATAAATATGAAAAGTCAAATGAAGTTGCTCAGTCGTGTCCGACTAGTAGCGACCTCCTGGACTGCAGCCCACCAGGCTCCTCCATCCATGGGATTTTCCAGGCAAGAGTACTGGAGTGGGGTGCCATTGCC
>NW_011494423.1:93372-95084 GCF_000754665.1 Bison bison bison | reverse complement strand
CTCAGTCGTGTCCTACTCTTTGCGACCCCATGAATTGCAGCATGCCAGGCCTCCCTGTCCATCACCAACTCCCGGAGTTTACCCAGACTCATCTGCATTGAGTCAGTGATGCCATCCAGCCATCTCATCCTCTGTCATCCCCTTCTTCTCCTGCCCCAATCCCTCCCAGCATCAGGGTCTTTTCCAGTGAGTCAACTCTTCACATGAGGTGGCCAAAGTATTGGCGCTTCAGCTTCAGCATCAGTCCTTCCAATGAACACCCAGGACTGATCTCCTTTAGGATGGACTGGTTGGATAGACATATTAATCATTCTCAAAAGGATCTTCCTGCTTCTGTGTAATTATTCACTTTTAGTTAAATTATTACATAATCATAGGTTTTGAATCATATTTTTTTTCCTTTTGTTTACATGTGAAAAGTGTTAGTCATTCCTTTGCATCTGACTCTTTGAGACCCCATGGACTGTAGTCCACCAGGCTCCTCTGTCCATGGAATTCTTCAGGCAAGAATGCTAGAATGGGTAGCCTTTCTCTTCTCCAAGAGATCTTTCTGATCCAGGGATTGAACCCATGTCTCCCACACTGTAGGCAGATTCTTTACCATCTGAGTCACCAGGCATATATTTATCCAATTTTTTGAGCACCTTTTGATGAAAGATGTTCTTTCTCCAGTGAACTGAGTTTGCAACTTTTCCAAAACCAGTTGTCCATATATGTGTATGTCTATTTTCAGATTTTCTATTCTGTTCCCCTTATCTACTTTTGCCAATATTAAAATGGTCTCGATTAGTATGCTGCTGCTGCTGCTGCTAAGTCGCTTCAGTCATGTCTGACTCTGTGCAACCCCATAGATGGCAGCCCACCAGGCTCCCCCATCCCTGGGATTTTCCAGGCAAGAGTACTGGAGTGGGGTGCCATTGCCTTTAGTATATATAGCTTTATATTAACTCAACATTCGGTAGAATTAATTCTCCAAATTTGTTCTTCCTTTACTAATTTATTTTGACCAACCTAGGTTCTTTGCATTTCCACATTAATTTTCCACTAGCTTGTCGAGTTTCAAGAAAAAAAGAATGACTTCTGGGATGTGAATAGAATTGTGTTAAATCTTTAATTTGAGGAGAATTTACATCTCAATAATGTTGACTCTTCCAATCTATAGATGGTAATCTCTCCATTTATTCAGATCTTTACTTCCTTTCAGTAGAATTTGAGAATTTTCAGTGTTCAGGTCTTTAACATTTTTTTCTGACTTCATATTATATATTTCATATGTTTGATACTACAGTAAAGAGTACTTTTTTCATATATGATTATTTGGTATATAGAAATGGAGTTAATTTCTGTATATTAAGCTTTATGATGTCCTCTTGCTAATTAATTTCATTAATAGTATTATATTTTTAAACAAATTTCCTTGAATTTTTCTACACAATCACCTCATCTGTGAATAAAGTGTTACTACTTTCTTTCCAATCTAGATGCATACACATATTGTCTCTCTGGCTCTGACTGAAATTTATTCTCCATTATTTTTGTATTCTGACATAAAAAACGTCATTGAGGTGTTTTAAAGTAGAATAAATGTTATGATTCTGAATGCTGACTCTACAATTTGCTATTGATGTACCTAGTCAAGTTATCTCCCAAAGAAAGGCAATGCCAAAGAATGCTCAAACTACCACACAATTGCACTCATCTCACACGCTAGT
>NW_011494423.1:92552-93272 GCF_000754665.1 Bison bison bison | reverse complement strand
ATGGGGTCACAAAAGGTCGGACACGACTGAGTGACTGAACTGAACTGAACTGAACTGATGCTGCAGGTGTGCTCATGTGTGACATAGCACAACCATCCTAGTATCATTCCTCTTGGGCTCACTCAGGCAAATAAAAGGAAAGTAAAGGTAATAAATGCAACTTTTTCTCCCAGCTATGTCCCCATGGCCCTTTAATTTTCAAGAGTTTGAATTTTCTTTGCATAAGGACTGAGCTAACTTTCAGTTCTAAATTGTATCAATTTAATTATATCTCTTTATTCACCCACAGTATTTGATTCTTACCTAATTCATATTTGCTGAGAATAATAGTTAACTTTGATATACCACTTAAAATTTCAATTGGTTTTTCCAACACTTTATGAGACAGGCATTATGATAAAGTTCATTTTTCAAAAGCAAAGATAGTGAGGTTTAGTATATTTAGATAACTTGACTCAGTCAGTCAATTCAGTCACTCAGTTGTGTCTGACTCTTTGCAACCCCATGAACCACAGCATGCCAGGCCTCCCTGTCCATCTCCAACTCCCGGAGTTCACCCAGACTCATGTCCATTGAGTCAGTGATGCCATCCAGCCATCTCATCCTCTGTTGTCCCCTTCTCCTCCTGCCCCCAATCTTTCCCAGCATCAGGGTCTTTTCCAATGAGTCAGCTCTTTGCATCAAGTGGCCAAAGTATTGGAGTTTCAGCTTCAACATCAG
>NW_011494423.1:70712-92452 GCF_000754665.1 Bison bison bison | reverse complement strand
ACCACTGGAAAAGCCATAGCCTTGACTAGACGGACCTTTGTTGGTAAAGTAATGTCTCTACTTTTGAATATGCTATCTAGGTTGGTCATCTTTCCTTCCAAGGAGTAAGCATCTTTTAATTTCATGGCTGCAGTCACCATCTGCAGTGATTTTGGAGCCCAGAAAAATAAAGTCAGCCACTGTTTCTACTGTTTCCCCATCTACTGGCCATGAAGTGATGGGACCAGATGTCATGATCTTAGTTTTCTGACTGTTGAGCTTTAAGCCAACATTTTCACTCTCCACTTTCACTTTCATCAAGAGGCTCTTTAGTTCTTCTGCATTTTCTGTTATAAGGGTGGTGTCATCTGCATATCCGAGGTTATTGATATTTCTCCTGGCAATCTTGATTCCAGCTTGTGCTTCTTCCAGCCCAGCGTTTCTCATGATGTACTCTGCATATAAGTTAAATAAGCAGGGTGACAATATACAGCCTTGACATACTCCTTTTCCTATTTGGAACCAGTCTGTTGTTCCATGTCCAGTTCTAACTGTTGCTTCCTGACCTGCATCCAGGTTTCCCAAGAGGCAGGTCAGGTGGTCTGGTAGTCCCATCTCTTTCAGAATTTTCCACAGTTTATTGTGATCCACACAGTCAGAGGTTTTAGCATAGTCAATAAAGCAGAAATAGATGTTTTTCTGGAATGCTCTTGCTTTTTTGATAAAACTCACAAAATACTCTAGTGAGTGTAGAAATCAAGATTCTTAGAATTCCAATAAACAGCATGAAGGAAAACAAACAAGTAAACAAAACAAAATGGAGTAAGCTTGCATCCACCACCTAAAAACCAAACGTCTTGATTGATACCTAGTTGTATAGTAAGAACTGGAAAACTCCAGGAGAGGTGGTGGAATAATACTGAACATGAATATGAATGGAGTGAAGAGCCAACAGCAATGCCCACACCCCAGTTATATTGACTGTAATAGATAGTGGTTTCCCCCACAAGAAAAATTTCTTAAAATAACAGATTTGTCCTGAGAAATACGATCAGGTGATAACTTGGAATGTAAGGAGGATAGCATTGTAATGCATAGTGGAGGCCAGCTGACTGTGTGGCCATCTTCACTGAAAGGATGGTTCAGAAAAAACTAGCATGGGAAAGTAACAAATACATCTGCCTTAGCCTAGACTCTAAGTAGAAAATGTTGCCATTAAGAATTTCTAAATTTAATATACCTCACCTGATTTGGGAGGCTTCACAGGTGGCTCAATGTTAAAGAGTCTGCCCATCAATGTAAGAGATGTGGGTTCAATCCCTGGATTGGGAAGATTCCCTGAAGGAGGAAATGGCAATCCACTCCAGTATTCTTTCCTGGGAAATCCCATGGGCAGAGGAACCTGGTGAGCTCACAAAAGATTCGTACACGACTTAAAGACCAAAACAACAACACAAGCTGAATTTGGACATCACACTGAAATTAACTATTTGGATTGGGTGTGTGCCAAGAAAAGAATGTAGAAAGTACTCCTACAAGAATATGTTCCCTGGAGCACCTGCCAAATTGTGTGCTGCTATAGAAATGTTTTTATAGGAACACACTTGTTTTAAAAAAAAAAAACAAACAAAAAAACAGTCTATTAATGCCTCCTACCAGGAGAATGGTAGTGAAACAACACCCCCAAATCAGTTCTTTCTTAAAAGCAAAGAGAAATTGTCAAAATCAGTCTTTTTTTGGAAAATTAATCTTTTTTTAGAAATTAAGCAAAAACTTGGAACAATCTATGATTCAACAAATATCACTGAATCTCAGTAAGAACAACGAGCTTTGTGGCATTTCAACATATTTTGTTCCCTTCCTCCTTTCCCCAGTTCCCCAGTAGCCATACAACCAATAGACTTGCAAGCACTTTCGTTGTTCAGTCGTTCAGTCATGTTCAACTCTTTGTGACCTCATGGACTGCAGAACACCAGGCTTCCCTGTCCTCCATTATCTCCCAGAGTCTGCCTAAACTCATGTCCATCGAGTCTGTGATGCCATCCAACCATCATCCTCTGTCGTCCTGTTTTCCTCCTGCCTTCAATCTTTCCCAGCATCAGAGTCTTTTTCAATAGGTCGGCTCTTTGCAACAGGTGGTCAGAGAACTGGAGCTTTAGCTTCAGCATCCATCCTTCCAGTGAATATTCAGGACTGATATCCTTTAGGATTGACTGGTTTGATCTCCTTGCTGTCCAAGCTTTTGAAAGCATAGTAGCTGTAAACTCAGCAGCCTAGGATAGAAGGTGCTAAAGGGGCCAGAGCAGGTTTGGAGCTCATCCAAAGACCCAATCCAGACAACTTTTACTACTGAACCTCCCTGACTATTGTCAAGAGAAATATCATAATGAAGAAATATCTTGATTCACAGGGCTTATTTTTATTTGAACTGACTCAGAATTTTATCACTGGGAAAATCCCTGTTCCCAGGATTTGGGGGTATCATTCACCACCATTCTCTTGTTCCTCCAGGTTCTTCCAATAGCATTTTGGGTAGAAATGTGTCATCCTAAAAGATCTATCCCATCCCTAAACTCACGTGTGTGGCCTTATCTGGAAATAGAGTCTTTGCAGATGTAGCAAAATTTAGATGAGGGCATACCGGATTAGGGTGGGCCCTGATTCAGCTTGTCTCCTTAGAAGAAAAGAAAACCTGGTTACCAGAAAGATGTGAAGACATACAGGGGAACACCAGGCAAAGACAGAAGCAGAGACTAGAGGGATTTATCTACAAACCAAGGAATGCAGAGGATTGCTGGCAAGCACCAGAAGCCAGGACAGAGGCCTGATATAGACTCTCCCTCAGAACTTCCACAAGACAGCAAGATACCAACCCTGCTAGACTTCCAGCCAACATAACTGTGAGAGGATACACTCTTCCTGCTTAATTCACCCATCTGTGGGAATTTGTGACAGCAGCCCTAGGAAACTATTAATGATACAGGCTTCCCTGGTGGCTCAGCGATTAAGGAATCCACTTGCCAATGCCAGAGACCCAGGTTCAATCCCTGAGTCAGGAAGATCCCCGGGAGAATGGAAGTGGTAAACCACTCCAGTATTCTTGCCTGGGAAATCCCATGGGCAGAGGAGCCCAGTGGGCTGCAGTTCTTGGGGTCGCAGTGTTGGACATGACTTAGTGACTGAACAACACCAACCAAAAGGAAGCTAACACACCCTCCAATTCCTCTGTCACTTCTGTGCATTCTTCCCTAGCTTGGGGATACTTCTGTTTCCAAGACTCTGCACCTGGAACTTGTGTCAGGTAGACTGCCTTTAGGCTACCAGAGCCACTTTTCCTGAAGATACAGACAGCCTGACAAAGACAGTTATGAATTTTGATAAATGCATGGAGTATAGTAGTTAACATCCCTAGACTAGAGAATGAGCAAACAAGCTTTGGGGGGAATTATCTGCAGTCCAGTGGATAGTACTCTGTGCTTCTACTTCAGGGTACATGGATTCAACCCTTTAGTTGGAAGTAAAATGGGAAAAATAAAATAAAAGCAACAAAGGAAGGAAAGAGGGAAAGAAGAAAAAGTTACATGTTTTATTATGCTTGATAACATCAAAATATAAAAAAAACCAACTGTGTACACATAAAGACACTCATGCTGGGGAAGATTGAAGGCAGGAGGAGAAGGGGACGACAGAGGATGAGATGGTTGGATGGCATCACTGACTCAGTGGACATGAGTTTGAGCAAACTCAAGTAGATGGTGAAGGACAGGGAAGCTTGGCGTGCTGCAGTCCATAAGGTCACAAAGAGTCAGACATGACTTGGCAACTGAACAACATAATCTTATAATCTCAGCCTAAGATTTATGGTGATCTGCCTAAAAATTTACATGTTAACTTCTTATTCCAGCCAAGTGAGTCTGTCAAGACAAGCACAGTAATTTAATTAAGCAGATGTTCATCAATATCACTTTCCAAAATGGATAATAAATTTAAAAAGTGGTTGATAGGTGGACTTAGCTTATATGAGATGCTCTCATCACTCATGTGTTTGATTTTAAACAACTTATCTCTTTAATTTCTTATACATTAACATCCCTAGATCATCTTTTCTCTTCTAAATTCAAACTTGGCTTTATCTAAGAACTGATATTTTTAATAATTGCCTACAAGCCAATAATGCCATCTTAGAAGCATCAGCAAAATTGTAACACAATGTTTTTTTTAATTATATGGATATCTCACTGAACCTTTATTAATTTTATAATGGATAGAGTTTACACTTAAGAAAGATGTCATGAGTGATAAACATATAAACATAAAAACTTAATTGAGAAAATATGAATGAAGTATGTAAAATGAACACATAAATTGATATTTGTAGGGTTTATACTTTTTATTGTATCTATTTGGAATTGTAAATTAAAGAACAAAATTAAAGATGTTTTATGAAATGTTGAAAAGGAACATTTTGAATTTTATGTCTAAACGTGAAAATAATTAAAGATTTTATGATATCATTTAGCTCTCTGGAGAAAGAAATATGTTTTACAAAATACTCCCCTCTTCTGTTTTACACATCAACATCTGTACAATTTTTTAAACTGCATTATATTTAAAATTAAGACACAATGGAGTATTACTCAGCCATTAAAAAGAATACATTTGAATCAGTTCTAATGAGGTGGTTAAAACTGGAGCCTATTATACAGAGTGAAGTAAGCCAGAAAGAAAAACACCAATACAGTATACTAACGCATATATATGGAATTTAGAAAGATGGTAACGATAACCCTGTATGCGAGACAGCAAAAGAGACACAGATGTATAGAACAGTCTTTTGGACTCTGTGGGAGAGGGCGAAGGTGGGATGATTTGGGAGAATGGCACTGAAACATGTATAATATCATATGTGAAAAGAATTGCCAGTCCAGGCTCGATGCATGATACTGGATGCTCGGGGCTGGTGCACTGGGATGACCCAGAGGGATGACACAGGGAGGGAGGTGGGAAGCGGCTTCAGGATGGGGAACACATGTACACCCGTGGCAGATTCATGTTGATGTATGGCAAAACCAATACAATATTGTAATTAGCCTCCAATTAAAATAAATAAATTTATATTTAAAAAATAAATAAATAAAATTAAGGGACTGCCAGAAAATTTTCACTGACCAAATCAGAGTTAAATCTTGTTCAAGACTTGTGAAACCAGGTGTCTCTCAGATTAGTCTGCTTAAGTGGCATCAGTCACGTGTGACTCTGTGAGACCCCATAGACGGCAGCCCACCAGGCTCCCCCATCCCTGGGATTCTCCAGGCAAGAACACTGGAGTGGGTTGCCATTTCCTTCTCCAGTGCATAAAAGTGAAAAGTGAAAAGTGACAGTGAAGCCGTTCAGTCGTGTCTGACTCTTCGCAACCCCATGGACTGCACCCTACCAGGCTCCTCCGTCCATGGGATTTTCCAGGCAAGAGTACTAGAGTGGGTTGCCATTGCCTTCTCCGTCAGATTAGTCTATTTTAGTTGAAATTCTCCTCTTGCTGTGACACTGAGAAGTCAGTTCTCCTTTCTTATCTGCACCCCAAGTCTAATTCCACGTCCAATTGGAAAGTCTTTCTCTAATTTTCTCTTTTTGTCTGATAACTAGCAGGTAACCAAGGTCTTCCTTGGTGAAGAGCTGACTCACTGGAAAACACACTGATGCTGGGAAAGATCTGCATAAATTAGTGAACTATGTGCTTGCATGATTTTCAATTGTATTTGAACTAATTATTGCAGTTTAGTCACTCAGTAGTGCCCTATTCTTTTGTGATCCTATGGACTGTAGCCCATCAGGCTCCTCTGCCCATGGGATTCTCCAGGCAAGAAAACCGGAGAAGGTTGCCATTTTCTACTCCAGGGAATCTTCCCAACCTAGGGATCAAACCTACATCTCCTGCACTGCAGGCGGATTCTTTATCACTGAGCCATTTTGAACTAGAAATAAAATTAAAAGCAAATGTTCTGCAATCTGTAGCTTACTGTTGTAGTTGTTGCAGTCTGCTAGTTCATTAATTTTTGCTGGATTCTTAGTATTAAAAGTAATTGATTTTAATTACACTGTACAGAAAACTAGGGGAGAAAATCTGTTGGTATATACCTAATAAAAATAGATAACTGGCTGCCTAAAACATGTTAGTTTCACAGAGCTTACCATTATAGCCATGGTTAGATCATGTATTTTTGTTTAGGTTGCTTCCCGATGAGACTGTAATTTGGTAATGAAAACATATTTATGAATTTATCCTCACAGGCACAGATCAAAGTTCAGGAGATCGATTTTCACAGAGCTTAATGCCCAAATATTCCACAGTAGTTTAAACTTTCTGTTATTAAAAAAATCCTTTGATGTATTACTAATTGGTTTTAACACATTGAAGAGGTGCTGAAATCAGTAGGCAAGAAATTTCTAGCAGTAGGTGGAAAAGGATAATTTTGAGAATCACCATATGCTTTGAGAAATTCAGGCATTACAACACACATCCAAAAAGAAGTCAGAACTCATCTTTTTCTATTATTATTTTAAAAATACAGACTCATTACAAATGCTATAAAACTACTGAAAATATGCCTGCTAATTCTAAAACATTTAAGTTGTTACTTCACAGTTTTTATTTTTATTTTTGTAGACACAACTCCTTGCCTTGACTACTTGTTATATGCCACGCATTCTGACACCTAATGTTCAGTGAAAGCCGTAGTAACAAAGATCATTTTTCTGTGGTAATCTGTGAACACTTGAGTCAATATCTGTCATAGAAACTAACATACTCATAAAATAGGGAATCAGGTCAGAAAATTATTCTAGGAGATAGAAAGCCTTGAATTGGGTTGTTTGTTTACAAACAGTATATGCCTTTATAAAATTGTGCGTTTTTATAAACTGATCAATATAATAATTTCCGTCAGTTCATGGGGAAATATAGAATTTTATTTTACCTGTTAGAAACTAGATGTTTCTTTCTTCATGTACCACAATTGATCATTTTGGACTAGAAGAAGTCATTCTCTTCCTGACATTCTGAGAACCAACTTGTCATAAATAGAACATATCCTTCATGTTTCCCTAATATAATAATAGTGATACTTTTACATTAACACAGACACATTTGTCTCCTGCTCCACCTGGTGACTCATGGATGCCTCCATTGGTAACATGAGAAATGCAGCTTGTTGGAGAAGGCAATGGCACCCCACTCCAGTACTCTTGCCTGGAAAATCCCACGGATGGAGGAGCCTGGTAGTCTGCAGTCCATGGGGTCGCTGGGAGTCAGACACGACTGAGGGACTTCATTTTCACTTTTCACTTTCATGCATTGGAGAAGGAAATGGCAACCCACTCCAGTGTTCTTGCCTAGAGAATCCCAGGGACGGGGGTGCCTGGTGGGCTGCAGTCTATGGGGTCGCACAGAGTCGGACACGACTGAAGCGACTTAGCAGCAGCAGCAGCAGCATGCTGAACTGACCTATCACCTACTCATTCATACTGTGTTCTAAGTAGTTCTGTTAATTGACCCATCCATGGAGTCCTGCAATCCAAAATGTCTATTGTAAGCACAAAACTCCCATCCCCTTCTCTTCCTTCAAAAGTAAGAGAATCCAAGTCCTTCATTCAGGTTTAATAGGAAGGTTTTCTGTTTATGCCAAATTCTATGTGTGAGCATATTTATTAGCATTTTGTCACCAGTTTACATTACTGGCAACATTCTAAATTTTCTCTTCCCTTATAGGTCCAAAGTTATATTATCCACTTCTTAGCCATCCAATCTGAACTCATGATATCACCATGATCTCTTTTATGCATAGCCATCCAGGTATTTATAGTTTACCCTTTGTAATGTTTCACTTCTTCCTCTCTGTTGGCACATCAGTAAGACTCATCACTTTGTAGTCACTTTCTATTAACATCTATGTTATTTTAATCCTCTTATCTTTTATGTGAGCAAGTAAGTCTTTCAGTCTCTGTTGCTTTGCTTTTTTTCGTTATAGTCAGAAAATCTAAGGAAAAGATTCACACAGTTATTGACACAATTATTTTTATTGTTGTTGTTGTTCATTCGCTGTCGGGACTGACCATTTGCAACCCCAGGGAGTGTAGCATACCAGGCTCCTCTGCCCTCCACTATCTCCCATAGTTTGCTCAAACACATGTTCATTCCTCCAGACCCATGACCTTTTTATCATCTCCATAATCTCCCATTTCCAAAATGTCACATACTTAGTCATATGCTATGCAGTCTTTTTGGACTGGCTTTTTTTCACTTCAGTTCAGTCGCTCAGTCGTGTCCGACTCTTTTTGACCCCATGAATCGCAGCACGCCAGGCCTCCCTGTCCATCACCAACTCCCAGAGTTCACCCAAACTCATGTCCATCGAGTCAGTGATGCCATCCAGCCATCTCATCCTCTGTCATCCCCTTCTCCTCCTGCCCCCAATCCCTCCCAGCATCAGAATCTTTTCCAATGAGTCAACTCTTCGCATGAGGTGGCCAAAGTACTGGAGTTTCAGCTTTAGCATCAGTCCTTTCAAAGAACACCCAGGACCTATCTCCTTCAGAATGGACTGGTTGGATCTCCTTGCAGTCCAAGGGACTCTCAAGAGTCTTCGCCAACACCACAGTTCAAAAGCATCAATTCTTCGGTGCCCAGCTTTCTTCACAGTCCAACTTTCACATCCATACATGACCACTGGAAAAGATTGACCTTTGTTGGCAAAGTAATATCTCTGCTTTTCAATATGCTATCTAAGTTGGTCATAACTTTCCTTCCAAGGAGTAAGCGTCTTTTAATTTCATGGCTGCAATCACCATCTGCAGTGATTTTGGAGCCCAAGAAAATAAAGTCTGACACTGTTTCCACTGTTTCCTGTCTACTGGCCATGAAGTGATGGGACCAGATGCCATGATCTTAGTTTTCTGACTGTTGAGCTTTAAGCCAACTTTTTTTTTTTTTTAAACTTTACATAATTGTATTACTTTTGCCAAATATCAAAATGAATCCATCACAGGTATACACGTGTTCCCCATCCTGAACCCTCCTCCCTCCTCCCTCCCCATAACATCCCTCTGGGTCGTCCCAGTGCACTAGTCCCAAGCATCCAGTATCGTGCATCGAACCTGGACTGGCATCTCGTTTCATACATGATATTTTACATGTTTCAATGCCATTCTCCCAAATCTTCCCACCCTCTCCCTCTCCCACAGAGTCCATAAGACTGTTCTATACATCAGTGTCTCTTTTGCTGTCTCGTACACAGGGTTATTGTTACCATCTTTCTAAATTCCATATATATGCGTTAGTATACTGTATTGGTGTTTTTCCTTCTGGCTTACTTCACTCTGTATAATAGGCTCCAGTTTTAACCACCTCATTAGAACTGATTCAAATGTTTTCTTTTTAATGGCTGAGTAATACTCCATTGTGTATATGTACCATGGCTTTCTTATCCATTCATCTGCTGATGGGCATCTAGGTTGCTTCCATGTCCTGGCTATTATAAACAGTGCTGCGATGAACACTGGGGTACACGTGTCTCTTTCCCTTCTGGTTTCCTCAGTATGTATGCCCAGCAGTGGGATTGCTGGATCATAAGGCAGTTCTATTTCCAGTTTTTTAAGGAATCTCCACACTGTTCTCCATAGTGGCTGTACTAGTTTGCATTCCCACCAACAGTGTAAGAGGGTTCCCTTAAATGAGTATACTACCCAAAGCAATTTATAGATTCAATGCAATCCCTATCAAGCTACCAACAGTATTCTTCACAGAGCTAGAACAAATAATTTCACAATTTGTATGGAAATACAAAAAACCTTGAATAGCCAAAGCGATCTTGAGAAAGAAGAATGGAACTGGAGGAATCAACCTACCTGACTTCAGGCTCTACTACAAAGCCACAGTTATCAAGACAGTATGGTACTGGCACAAAGACAGAAATATAGATCAATGGAACAAAATAGAAAGCCCAGAGATAAATCCACGCACATATGGACACCTTTATCTTTGACAAAGGAGGCAAGAATATACAATGGATTAAAGACAATCTCTTTAACAAGTGGTGCTGGGAAATCTGGTCAACCACTTGTAAAAGAATGAAACTAAGCCAACTTTTTCACTCTCCACTTTCACTTTCATCAAGAGGCTTTTCAGTTCCTCATCACTTTCTGCCATAAGGGTGGTGTCATCTGCATATCTGAGGTTATTGATATTTCTCCCGGCAATCTTGATTCCAGCTTGTGCTTCTTCCAGCCCAGCGTTTCTCATGATGTACTCTGCATATAAGTTAAATAAGCAGGGTGACAATATACAGCCTTGATGTACTCCTTTTCCTATTTGTGATATACATTATGCTTTCTGCAGCTTATTTCTTTTTGTAACTGAATAGTATCCTATTTTCTGGATGTATCACGTTTGGTTTTACCATTGTTGTTATTTATAGTTGCTAAGTCGTGACTCTTTTGTGAACCCATGGACTGTAGCCTGTCAGGCTCCTCTGTCCATGGGATTTCCCAAGCAAGAATACTGGAGCAGGTTGCTATTTCCTTCTCCAGGGAATCTTCCTATCCAGGGATCAAATCCACATCTCCTGCATTGGTAGGCAGATTCTTAACCCCTGAACCACCAGGAAGCTCATATTTGGTTTTTCTACTCACATATTGGAAATGAACTTGGTTGCTTCCAGTTGGGGATGATTATAAACTAACATAAAATAACCACGTGCAGGTTTCTGTGTAGATCTAAGTTTTAAATCAGTTAGGTAAACACTCAGCAGCCCCACTGTTGGGTTGTATATGGTAAGACTATGTTTAGCTTTAGGAGAAACTGTCAAACTGTCTTTTAAATGATACTACCAGTCTTCACTCTGAAATTGGAAATCATTTAGAATTTTTGAATTTATGAAGTAGTCTACATCTTTTCTCAACCTTTTTGTTTACTATTATGATGTGAAATACACATTGTTTTACTTTTTTTATGGATGAGGGAGTTGAAGGGTTAAATTATTTTCTGGGTCAAATATTTCACCATAGGCAGAGGCAAGAGACTAACTCATCTTTTAAATCAAAACTCGCTACAATAGAAGAGATCATTTTAAAAGGGGAGGAGGTGACTTCAGGCTCTACTACAAAGCCACAGTTATCAAGACAGTATGGTACTGGCACAAAGACAGAAATATAGATCAGTGGAACAAAATAGAAAGCCCAGAGATAAATCCACGCACATATGGACACCTTATCTTTGACAAAGGAGGCAAGAATATACAATGGATTAAAGACAATCTCTTTAACAAGTGGTGCTGGGAAATCTGGTCAACCACTTGTAAAAGAATGAAACTAGAACACTTTCTAACACCATACACAAAAATAAACTCAAAATGGATTAAAGATCTCAACGTAAGACCAGAAACTATAAAACTCCTAGAGGAGAACATAGGCAAAACACTCTCTGACATACATCACAGCAGGATCCTCTATGACCCACCTCCCAGAATATCGGAAATAAAAGCAAAAATAAACAAATGGGACCTAATTAACCTTAAAAGCTTCTGCACATCAAAGGAAACTATTAGCAAGGTGAAAAGACAGCCTTCAGAATGGGAGAAAATAATAGCAAATGAAGCAACCGACGAACAACTAATCTCAAAAATATACAAGCAACTCCTACAGCTCAACTCCAGAAAAATAAATGACCCAATCAAAAAATGGGCCAAAGAACTAAATAGACATTTCTCCAAAGAAGACATACAGATGGCTAACAAACACATGAAAAGATGCTCAACATCACTCATTATCAGAGAAATGCAAATTAAAACCACTATGAGGTACCATTTCACACCAGTCAGAATGGCTGCGATCCAAAAGTCTACAAATAATAAATGTTGGAGAGGGTGTGGAGGAAAGGGAACCCTCTTACACTGTTGGTGGGAATGCAAACTAGTACAGCCACTATGGAGAACAGTGTGGAGATTCCTTAAAAAACTGGAAATAGAACTGCCTTATGATCCAGCAATCCCACTGCTGGGCATACACACTGAGGAAACCAGAAGGGAAAGAGACACGTGTACCCCAGTGTTCATCGCAGCACTGTTTATAATAGCCAGGACATGGAAGCAACCTAGATGTCCATCAGCAGATGAATGGATAAGAAAGCCATGGTACATATACACAATGGAGTATTACTCAGCCATTAAAAAGAATACATTTGAATCAGTTCTAATGAGGTGGATGAAACTGGAGCCTATTATACAGAGTGAAGTAAGCCAGAAGGAAAAACACCAATACAGTATACTAACGCATATATATGGAATTTAGAAAGATGATAACAATAACCCTGTGTACGAGACAGCAAAAGTGACGCTGATGTATGGAACAGTCTTATGGACTCTGTGGGAGAGGGAGAGGGTGGGAAGATTTGTGAGAATGGCATTGAAACATGTAAAATATCATGTATGAAACGAGATGCCAGTCCAGGTTCAATGCACGATACTGGATGCTTGGGGCTAGTGCACTGGGACGACCCAGAGGGATGTTATGGGGAGGGAGGAGGGGGGAGGGTTCAGGATGGGGAGCACATGTATACCTGTGATGGATTCATTTTGATATTTGGCAAAACTAATACAATTATGTAAAGTTTAAAAATAAAATAAAATTTAAAAAAAAAAAAGGGGGGGAGGAGGGTTTGGGACTGGGGGACACATGTACCCCTGTGACTGATTCATGTCAATGTATGGCAAAACCCACCATAATATTGTAATTAGCCTCCAATTAAAATAAAGTAATAATAATAATAATAAAAACAAATAAAAAAAAGTTTATTAGCTTGGGTGATGTCTTTTCTTTTGTTTTTCTTTTTTCTTATTACCAATTAAATTTAAAAATCCAAAAGCAGATGCTACAAGGTAAGAAATATGTTCCTCTTTCCTTAAAACACTTGCCTCTTTAACCTGCAAAGTTTTCCTGGATCCAAAGTAAGGGGGGAAAAATATGAATGGCAATTGGTAGATACTATTTTGGCCCTATTGCAAAATTTAGACTTAAAATGAAGAAAGCAGGGAAAACCACTAGACCATTCAGGTATGCCAAATCCCTTGCAATTATACAGTGGAAGTGACAAATAGATTCAAGGGATTAGATCTGATAGACAGAGTGCCTGAAGAACTATGGAGAGAGGTTCATGACATTGTACAGGAGGCAGGGATCAAGACCATCCCCAAGAAAAAGAAATGCAAAAAGGCAAAATGGTTATCTGAGGAGGCCTTACAAATAGCTGAGTAAAGAAGAGAAGTCAAAGGCAAAGGAGAAAAAGGAAGATATACCCATCTGAATGCAGAGTTTCAAAGAATAGCAAGGAGAGATAAAAAAAAGTCTTCCTTAGTGATCAGTGCAAAGAAATAGAGGAAAATAATTGAATGGGAAATACTGGAGATCTCTTCAAGAAAATTAGAGATATCAAGGGAACATTTCATGCAAAGGTGGGCACAATAAATGACAGAAACGGTATAGACAGAAGCAGAATACATTAAGAAGCGGTGGCAAGAATACCCAGAAGAACTATACAAAAAAAGATCTTTATGACCCAGATAACCACAATGGTGTGATCACTCACCTAGAACCAGACATCCTGAAATGCGAAGTCATGTGGACATCACTACAGAAGCATCACTATGAACAAAGCTAGTGGAGGTGATGGAATTCCAGTTGAGCTATTTCAAATCCTAAAAGATGATACTGTGAAAGTGCTTCACTCAACATGCCAGCACATTTGGAAAACTCAGCAGTGGCCTCAGGGACTGGAAAAGGTCAGTTTTCATTCCAATCCCAAAGAAAGGCAATGACAAAGAATTTTCAAACTACTACACAATTGCACTCATCTCAGAAGCTAGCAAAGGAATGCTGAAAATTCTCCAAGTGAGGCTTCAACAGTACATGAACTGAGAACTTTCAGATGTTCAAGCTGGATTTAGAAAAGGCAGAGGAACCAGAGATCAAATTGCCAACATCTGTTGGATCATTGAAAAAGCAAAGGAGTTACAGAAAAACATCTACTTCTAATTTATTGACTACGCCAAAGCCTTTGACTGTGTGGATCACAACAAACTTGGAAAATTCTTTAAGCGATGGAAATATCAGACCACTTTACCTGCCTCCTGAGAAATCTGTATGCAGGTCAAGAAGCAACAGTTAGAACTGCACATGCAACAGTGGACTGGTTCCAAATTGGGAAAGGAGTACGTCAAGGCTGTATATTGTCACCCTGCTTATTTAACTTATATGCAGAGTACATCATGAGAAATACCAGCTGGATGAAGCACAAGCTGAAAATCAAGATTGCCAGGAGAAATATCAATAACCTCAGATATGCAGATGACACCACCCTTATGGCAGAAAGTGAAGAGAAGCTAAACAGCCTCTTGGTGAAAGTGAAAGAGAAGAATGAAAAAGCTGGCTTAAAACTCAGCATTCAAAAAAACAAAGATCGTGGCATCCAGTCCCATCACTTTATGGCAAATAGATGGGGAAGCAATGGAAACAGTGACAGACTTCATTTTCTCGGGCGCCAAAATCACTGCAGATTGTGACTGAAGCCATGAAATTAAGACACTTGCTCCTTGGAAGAAAAGCTATAACCAACCTAGACAGCATATTAAAAAGCAGAAACATTACTTTGCCAACAAAGGTCTGTCTAGTCAAAGCTATGGTTTTTCCAGTAGTCACGTATGGATGTGAGAGTTGGTCTATAAAGAAAGCTGAATGCTGAAGAATTGATGCTTTTGAACTGTGGTGTTGGAGAAGACTCTTGAGAGTCCCTTGGACTGCAAGGAGATCCAACCAATCAAACCTAAAGGAAATCAGTCCTGAATATTAATTGGAAGGACTGATGATGAAGCTGAAGCCCCAATACTTTGACCACCTGATGCAAAGAACTGACTCATTGGAAAAGACCCTGCTGCTGGGAAAGATTGAAGGCAGGAGGAAAAGGGGATGACAGAGGATGAGATGGTTGGATGGCATCACTCACTAGATGAACATGAGTTTGAACAAGCTCCAGGAGTTGGTGATGGACAGGGAAGCCAGGTGTGCTGCAGTCCCCAGGGTCACAAAGAGTCAGACACAACTGAGCAACTGAGCTGAATTGATTTTGGTCCTATAGAATGGTGAGCTCAGAAGTGATCAAAGAATGGAATCTTAAAGAACTAAAAATGTAGTTTTTTTTTTTTTTTGGACACTCTAGTTTCCTGACCAGGGATGAAACCCCAGATTGCATGGTTCTCACCTTGGCAGTGAGAGCATGGAGTCCTAACCACTGGATCACCAGGGAATTCCCAAGAATGAAATTCTAAAGAGAGAACTAAATCGGTGAGTCAGAGCTAAAGGGGTAATTGAAAGAGATGAGGAAAATTAAACTAAGGGTCTTGAAATCTGAGTAACCATATAAATTAATAGTTGTTTTGTCTGGAAACAGTTGCTGAAATAATTTTTCTCCTTAAGCACTCTTATTGCAACCAGTACATGGTCATTATCCATTTGGTGGAATCAGCAGACATCTTTTAGAGAAACTGTATTGATTTGTGACCCAGAAAAATAAAATGAGAGCCATTATCTACTTCTTTGATAAGACAAGAAGCACTTACAGCTCGTTTGCCTTGCTTGTACATTCTGCAAGGTCGTTTTCTACCTCGTCTATGAATTCCATAATGAGTAGAATAAATATGACTTCCTGCTTTTCTGCTAAGGGATGAATAAAAGAGCCTGGTTAGCAGCCCACTTGAGCAAACAGTTCTGTTATTTACATTCTGTCTAGTGATTCACAGGATCATTAAGTTACAAGGACAGAAGAAAAGCTGACACTGAAAGCATACATCCGGCTACTTAAGATGAAAATACTTACAAATGTCCCAGGAAGGCAATAAACATCACCCAGTCTCTGCGATCATATGCATTCGATCTTCATTTCAAGACCCAGGGAAACTGAATGCTGCTAATTAGTGGTGTCCTTCCAAATTTCTTGAAGTAAGTTCAATTTATTGTGGATATTCTAAGCTTTCATCATTCCTTAATTCTAATGAGGAATCAAAAAGTTTTATTGTTCTAATCAGAATGTTTCTCAAATTGTATTATCAAAAAAGAATCTCATAAATGTATCCACACCAAAGTGATCTGCAAATGATCAACAAGGTTAAAAGTGTAGTGTAATAATTCCTAAAAGCAGGTCTATTTTAAGATGACTGAGTCCTAAAACTCAGGGGACACCCAATAAAGTGAGTAATTAATAAGATAATAATATGAATCCACGTCAAAATGTAAACATCAAATCAATTATCAAAATTTGGAGGTATTCTTGGGGCACTGATGTTTTCTACAGTCTTTAAAACTACATAAAATTCAAACTATTATTTTTATGGCATTCATAATGTCATCAATATCATAATTTGCAGAGCACTACTTTGGCTACCTGATGTGAAGAACTGACCCATTGGAAAAGACCCTGATGCTGGGAAAGATTAAAGGCAGGAGGAGAAGGGGATGACAGAGGATGAGATGATTCGATGGTGTCACCAACTTGATGGACATGAGTTTGAGCAAGCTCCAGGAGTTGGTGATGGACAGGGAAGCGTGGCTTGTTGCAGTCCATGGGGTCACAAAGAGTTGGACACGAACTGAACTGACTGACTGAATTAGGTGGTGACAATCTATCAATTATCCAGTTTATTCCAGTACACTCACAAACGCAAGACCACACAGTACTGCACACCCAAGAGAGCTAGAAATAAAATCCAGGTCTAAAGTTGTAAACCTGTGATCTGATCTAAACAATTTCTGTCTTCCTTTACTTGTATTTTCATTCTGTCTTACATTCTGTTTTTCTTTCTTCCTAGTATGTGGCAAGTGATCAAAAACTTCTACTGATTATTTGCTCAGTTCCACTCAATCCTTTTCATTCTACAGAGCTTTCATCTGCATTTTCGGAAGGTGACCATTCATCTGTTTGTTATTTTTAAATGGCAGAAGTTCTGGCCTTGTTATAGATGCTAGGGGTGTAATCCATCTTAACATTTATTTAGTACTTAGCAGGTGCCAGGCATTTAAATACCTCACAACTACAGCCCATAATGTATGGACAAGGACAGTCCATATTTTACAACAGAAATTTCTGAAGCATAAAATGTTACGTGTGTAACAGAACTGAGTACAAACTCAGGTAGTATGACTTCAGGTCTCAAGATTTAATTGCTAGAGCATACAATTTTCAGTCACAGAGTGATGAATGTGACCCAAAATGCCTTTCCTTGGCAGGACTGACTTTCCCATGTGGGTAGGCAGATGTCAACAAGTAAACATACTATTAATTGCAAATAGTGGTGATTGCTATTTATAATGAAAGTTGGTTTAGAAATAATGGCATGGAATCAATCACATTTAAAAAAGGAAATGAGATGAATAATTTCAATCTCAGTTTCCTGTTTTACTCAGTGTTCTTATATAGCTTACTGACATTGAGAAATTGCACAAGAAATCATATTATAAGAAAGTAGCAATATTTTAATGAAAATAATTCCAAAATTTCATCAGTTTCCTATTTCAGTGTACTAATGGCCATCCCAAATTGGGAATGGGTATGTTCCAACATTGTTCTTGATTAGAAAGGGATCTCCAACTTTATATTTTGTCCAACCTTATCCTGGCTCAGTCTTTCCCTAAGTCTCAAGGTTTTCAAGGCCCTATCTTCTGCAGGGGCCTTAAACACAGTCCTAGGATTGGTGCAGGACTTATCTGCCTGATGAAATTGTGGTCAGGAGTTGGGTGTGTATAGGATGGTTGTCAATGAGGGGAAATGGGAGACAGCCAAGGAGGCACCTTGAGTATTGACAGTGCATAGAGTTCACAGTCTTGGAGACAGGTTGACTTGAATTTTAGGAGCTAACTCAGTTCCTACACTCCCCTGGCAGCAGAGACCCAACCACCATGCTCACCCCAGTGAAGATCATCCTTTTGTTAAATATTCTGCTCAGTTCTATGTCATACCTGTTGTCACCAAGGCTCTACCACCTCCAGAATATGGCCTGTTTTTTGTTATTTTGTTTTTTTCCTGCATGAGAAAAGGTTGTTCTAAAAGTATATATCCTTCTGCTATTTTTAAATTCAACTCAAAGATTTGGCTCCTCAGCTTCTCTCATTTTACAGTGTTCTCAAAGAGTAGGTGACTCATACCCTCTCTCTGAAATGGATGGTGATGATGATGATCACAGACAGTCTCTTAAGTTCAGAGAACAAATTCAGAGTTTGTTTATAGATGAATATTTTATTCCAGATCTCTGACCTGATGCGGCTCCATGTCTTTAGTAAACATCTACCAAAGGGTATTAGATAACTGAAGAAATTTATGTGAACTGATAATCTATTGCTATGTTTTCATTTTTAAATTTCTCTCCAAGGGGAAAGATTACTTCCTCTCAAATCCAAGATGCCTTTTCAATGGAATTTTCCTAAAGCCATCTAAACTATAAAAACCTTTTCTACAACAATGGGAAAATAAATTGAGCATACTTAGATTGGGATCAATTCTAAGTCATAAAATTAATAGCAAGCCGAAATAAAAAATGTCTGTGTGGAGGATGAGATACAGAAAAAGGTCTTTTTGTAGATGTGTATTTGGCATTGCTGTTGTTCAGTTGCCAAGTTGTGTCTGACTCTTTGCAATGCCATGGACTGCAGCACGCCAGGCTTCCCTGTCCTTCCTTCACCATCTCCCAGAGCTTGCTCAAACTCATGTCCACTGAGTCGGTGCTGTTATCTAACCATCTCATCTTCTGCTGCCCCCTTCTCCTTTTGCATTCAATGTTTCCCAGCATAAGTATCTTTTCCAGTGAGTCATAACTGGTATAATGAAAAGCAAATTCAGATTATTTTTTGAAAGTACAGTAAAACAAGTTTTCAAAATATTGTACAAAGGTTTTCAAAATATTTTCATATATATTAATGTTTCATGTGCCTGCTAAGTCACTTCAATCTAGTCTGACTCTTGGACTGTAGCCTGCCAGGCTCCTCTGTCCATGGGCTTCTCCAGGCAAGAATACTGGAGTGGGATGCCATGCCCTTCTCCAGGAGATCTAACCAAAGATCCAACCTGTTTCTCTTTACATCTCCTGTATTGGCAGTCAGGTTCTTTACCACTAGCCCACCTGGGAAGTCCACGCTAATATTTTAAGATGTATTAAATGTTACTGATATTCATTTCATCTGGGGCCTAACCCCTCACACTCAGAACAAGTCCAAGGTTGCAAATGTCAAAGTAGTTAGGATACAACTCGTAAGCGAGCTGACCTCCTGGCTCTCTCTGACCTCACTTCTTCCTGCTTGCAAACTGTTAATAGATCCTCCTGTAGCCTCCAGCCTCTTTGTGGCTCCTCACACTGGCCAAGCATTTGGCTCATCAGGGCATTTGTACCTGCTGTTACCTCTGCCTGAACTGCTCTTTCCCCAGATAAACATCTGGCTTGCATGTTTCTGTTCAAATGTTACCTGCAAGAGAAGCCTGACTTGACTGTGCTGTCTAAAATAACACCCCACCACCTGACATGTCTTTGTCTTACTTTACTTTTCTTTACAAACCTTATCGCTACTTAGATTACTATGTAATTATCAATTTATTCTCTGTCTCTCCCAACTAAAATGTAATCCTAAAGGAGTAAGGGCTTCTTTTGGTAATATATCTCTAAAGTTTAAAATAGTGGCTAACATGTATGTAGAAGATGCTGAATAAATATTCATTGAATAAATAAAAGAATGAGTCAATGAATGCTACCTTTCTTGTTTTAGTTTACAGATGGTAAAAATATGAATTAATTTGTAATCTTGGTCAGTCAATATAGTTTTCCTGGTTTATTTTTTTATTTAAGATGAAATTCATGCAACATGAAATTCAACATTTCAAAATGTACAATTCAGTGGCATTAAGTACATTTACAGTGTTGTGTATCTAACCCCTAGATCCAGTTCAAAATCACCTCCATTACCCCTAAAGAAAACCCTGTATCCTTTAAGCTGTCATTCCCCATTCTTTCCTCCTCACAACACCAGGCAACCACTAATCTATTTTCTGTCTCTGAATTTATCTAATCTGTATATTTCACATAAATGGAATCATATAATATGTGACTTCTGAGTCTGGCTTCTTTCATTTAGCATAATATTTCCAAGGTTCTTCTTAGTTATTGTAGCATGTAGAGGTCCTTTATTTCTTGTTGTATCTTTGAAAATATTTCACTATAGACAGACTTACATTTTTGTTTCGGCTTCCCTGATAGCTCAGCCATAAAGAATCTGCCTGCCAATGCAGGAGATGCGGGTTTGATCCCAGGAGTGGGAAGACGCCCTGGAGAAGGAAACAGCAACCCACTCCAGTATCCTTGCATGGGAAATCCCATGGAAAGAGGAGCCTGGAGGGTCCTGTGTTCATGGGGTCACAAAAGAGGCAGACTTGACTTAACAACTAAACAACAGCAACAACATTTTGTTTATCCATTCATCACCTGATGAACGTTTAAGCCATTCCCACCTTTTGGATATTGTGAACACGGCTGCTCTGAACATTTACAGACAAATATTTAATTAGGTCCCTCAAACACATTGACTTTTCTGAATTGTTTCCAATGTTTTACATTTTATTTTTAAATAAAAGTTGTTTATACTTAAGGCATACAATATGGTGATTTGATATACATATATATAATGCAGTGATTAGCAGTATCACTTTGAGTATATCCTAGGAATGGAATTTCTGGGTTTTATAGTATTTCTACATTTAACATTTTTAAAAGATCTTTTAAATGTTGACCTTTTTTTAAAAAAAAAGTATTTAATTTGTATAACACTGTTTCTGTTTTATGCTATGAGACATGTGGGATATTAGTTCTCTCATCCAGGAAAGAAACCACACCCCATGAACCGGAAGTACTTTGCCAACAGAAGTCCATATGGTCAAAGCTATGGTTTTTCCAGCAGGTCATGTATGGATGTGAGAGTTGGACCATAAAAAAGACACAGCACTGAAGAACTGATGCTTTTGAACTGTAGTGCTGGAGAAGACTCTCAAGAGTTCCTTGGACTTCAAGGAGATCAAACCAGTCCATCCTAAAGAAGATCAATCCTGAATACTCATTGAAAGGACTGATGCTGAAGCTGAAGCTCCAACACTTTGGTCACCTGATGTGAAGAGCTGACTCACTGGAAAAGACCCTGATGTTGGGAAAGATTGAATGCAGGAGAATGGAGTGACAGAAGATGAGATAGTTGGATGGTGTCACCCACTCAAGGGACAGCAGTTTGAGCAAATTCCGGGAGATGGTGAAGGACAGGGAAGCCTGGTGTGCTGCAGTCCATGGGGTAGCAAAGAGTCAGACACGACTCAGAGACTGAACAACAACAAACCACTGGACCACTAGGAAAATCCTTACGTTTAACTTTTTGAAGAACAACCAAACTGTTTCCATTAGGGGAGGCATCATTTTACACTTTCACCAATGAAACTTAAGGTGAAAACACCCTTTTTTAAAAAAATATAAATTTATTTATTTTAACTGGAGGCTAATTACTTTACAATATTGTATTGGTTTTGCCATACATCAACATGGATCCACCATGGGTGTACACATGTTCCCCATCCTGAACCCCCACCACCACCTCCCTCCCCATACCATCCCTCTGGGTCATCCCAGTGCACCAGCCCCAAAAAC
>NW_011494423.1:68204-69940 GCF_000754665.1 Bison bison bison | reverse complement strand
TTTATAATGTGACCCAATTTTTACTGTAGGGTATTTGATACGAAAGCACAATCCAACGAACTGAATCTCATGGGGAAACTAATAAGCACCAGAGCAGATGACATCATGTTGTTTAATAGTTCTCTCAGAGCACACATCCTAGATAAGTTTTAACACAGCACTGCTATATTTATGATCTCTTGAAAAATTATTTTCTCTTACAGAAAATAACTCCAATTATCATATGTTCAATTCACTCACTTATCAAGAGCTTCAAAGATGAATAAATCATTAAATTGTGAATATTTGTTTGCTATAAATTTATGGGAAGAAGAAAGAGCATTCCGGGTTGAAGAAATGCCATAAGCAAAGAAGACAATGCGGGGAGAGTTAGTGTATTGAGCCCAGGGTAGAGTGGTTATCTTGCTTGAAATAAGAAATATGTCACAAATCACCTGGAAGCAAAAATTGGGTCACATTATAAAGGACTTAGAAATCTATGCTAAAGAGTTTTAAATTAATCATATAGGAATACAAGAGCCATTGACAGTTTTCACACATGCAAGTAGCATGATCAGATTTAGGATATAGGAAGTTCACTCTGGGAGCATTACATAGAAATATTGGCTTCCTGAAAGATTATTCCATGGCAATCAAATGTATCCTATTGGCAATGAATTAATCTATCAGTTAACGTTTCTGTCCACACATTCCAAAGACCAACAACTCTTCTATTTCCCCTCAATTAAGCAATTATGTAATCTCAGTTTTTCTAAGTAGGAATATCTGTAATAGCATCCTCTTGTCTGGAAAATCCCATGGACGGAGGAGCCTGGTAGGCCGCAGTCCATGGGGTCGCTAAGAGTCGGACACGACTGAGCAACTTCACTTTCACTTTTCACTTTCATGCATTGGAGAAGGAAATGGCAACCCACTCCAGTGTTCTTGCCTGGAGAATCCCAGGGACGGGGGAGCCTGGTGGGCTGCCGTCTATGGGGTCGCACAGAGTCGGACAGGACTGAAGTGACTTAGCAGCAGCAGCAAATGTATAATAATTGTTTTCAAAAACTTGGAATCATTTTCTGAGTAGTCCACATGACCTATAAGATAATCCTAAAAGATAGAAATAAGAATCAAAACATCAAGCTAATTGGCTGGCTAACAGTGCTGCATAGAAGACTCTGCTGCTGCTGCTAAGTCGCTTCAGTCGTGTCCAACTCTGTGCGACCCTGCACAGTATAAAACAGGCTTTGACAAACTAAATCTCGCAGCTTGGTTTTTGTATGACCCGTGAGCCAAAAGTGGGTTTAAATTTTTAAATAACTGTAAAAAACACTGAGAAGAATATGCAACAGAGATGGTATGTGGACCTCAAATAAAATCATGTGTGACCCAGCCCTTTCCCCCTAAAGCCGTTGGCTCTTGTCATACAGTGAAACACATGAAAGAGAGCTTGAGGGAGATTTCTTTTCACTTAAATCCTCCTCCTATAAACTACTAAGAAGCAACAGATGAGTACCTTTATAGCCTTACTAAATTTCTACTGTTTTCCTAGGACAATTACTTTTCTATTGGGTAAAAATATTTTACTTTTTGTAAGTGGTTTGGTACCACAGAGTTTTGATCCGCAGGATGGGTACCAATCAGAATGTTGTTTAAATGATATCAGCTTGGAGGCAGATACCCAAGATTCATTCTCACACATATGAATAGTTCAGAGTAGTTGGTACTGTCGTTTTCATGAGGATTTGAGACTG
>NW_011494423.1:67196-67334 GCF_000754665.1 Bison bison bison | reverse complement strand
GCAGTCACCATCTATAGTGATTTTGGAGCCCAGAAAAATAAAGTCTGACACTGTTTCCACTGTTTCCCCATCTATTTCCCATGAAGTGATGGGATAGGATGCCATGATCTTCGTTTTCTGAATGTTGAGCTTTAAGCC
>NW_011494423.1:35895-67002 GCF_000754665.1 Bison bison bison | reverse complement strand
CCAGCGTTTCTCATGATGTACTCTGCATATAAGTTAAATAAGCAGGGTGACAATATACAGCCTTGACGAACTCCTTTTTCTATTTGGAACCAGTCTGTTGTTCCATGTCCAGTTCTAACTGTATCTCCTACATTGGCATGCAGATTCTTTACCACTGCGCCACCTGGAAAGCCATTTTTATGTGAAGATGGACTTTATGTATAGCTTGCTTGGCAAAGTTCTACCTTTACCTCTTTTATTTCTGATGATACCTGAATATCTGGTTTTGATGAGATTTGGTTACTTAATTTAGAGAAGGCAATGGCACCCCATTGAAATAGGATCAGTATAGATTGCTTATTTAATCAAAATGTTATTTGAAAATAAAACAGAAGACTGTTATATGATTGTAAGAAATACTGGCTCTTTCACAACCAAGGAACCATTTTTAAAATAATCAAGACATTTCAAAGTCAATTTAAAACAGAGAAAATTATTCTATATGATATGGAATGTTAGTTACTAAATCAAAGAAAATTCAATTCCTTCCTTCATATCCTTTAAAACTTGGAACAAATAGTCAAGTTTTGCCCTTTGTTATGAACTTCCATATTCTAGAACAGACTAATGCTTTATTTAGGATAAACCTACTTTCTAATTCCCTGAAAAACAAAATCTCATCTGCTTGCCTGAGAATAGGTTTGTGAAGTTTTTTCAATACCGCCTTTAGTTTTGAATATATATGTCAATTATAATTTGTAACCAAACTAAATAATATTTTACAAAAGAAACTAAGTGGATGGTAATTGAGAACTTTCACACACAAACATTTTAGAACACTGGCAAAGCTCTCAATTTTCTAGAGCCAGAAACATTTTATTAAAATGAACACATTTGTTAACATGTTCCAGAAGTCTACTCATGTATTAGAAAAGGAACAAACATATGTAAAGTTACTATTATGATTATTAATCAGTGTTTCTGTATTCAAAAACATTACTTAGAAACTGTTTAGGAATCAAATGATTAGCTATTAACTCAATTTAATATTATTACAAGATTTTAAGATATCTAAAGGTTTTGGGAAATCATGTTCAAAACTATACATAAAAAATGTAATTACTTTTATTATTTAAAAAATTGTCATTATTATTTTAGTCAGACACAAATTTATATTTTTATAGTTTTAAGCATTATAGAGATTACTGTTAACTTAGTAAAGTGTATAAGAAGCTGAGGAAATTCAAATGAACTAGTCTCTTTATGAGAAAATAAACACAAATCTAATTTTAAAAGTAAATGTGTAATTATCTTATATTTTATAATGATAATGAAGGAAAAGATGTAAGTATAATTTTTAAATAAAATTATTAAACTACTATACTAATTTTCCATGAATTGACCTTAACTCTATAAACTTGGGTTCTCATATAAAATATGTTGGAGCTAACAGTTTCCTTAAGAAAATTTTAATCTAAAACTTTTGAATTATCAGGAGTTCAAGTCTCTTATTTTTGTGGTGTTTATGGATATTCGTGGAGAAGGAAATGGCAACCCACTCCAGTATTCTTGCCTGGGAAATCACATGGACAGAGGAGCCTGGTGGGCTACAATCCATGGGGTCACAAAGAGCTGGACACTACTGAACAGCTATGTAACAACAATAACAGATATTAGATTTATAAAGTAAATCCTTTATCATTACCAGATATCAACAGAACAAAATGATTTAAACTTGAGAGATGAAAATTTATTAACTATCTAAAGCTATGACAAATCTAGATGGCGTATTAAAAAGCAGAGACATCAGTTTGCCAACATATAATCAAAGCTATGGTTGTTCCAGTAGACATGTATGATTGTGAGAACTGGACCATAAAGAAGGCTGAGCACTGAAGATTCAATGCTTTCAAACTGTGGTGCTGAAGAAGACAATCTTGAGAGTCCCTTGGATGACAAGGATATCAAACCAGTCAATCCTAATGGAAATCAACCCTGAATATTCATTGGAAGGACTGATATTAAAGCTGAAGCTCCAATACTTTGGCCACATGATGCAAAGAGCCGACTATTGGAAAAGATCCTGGTGCTGGGAAAGATTGAGGGCAGGAGAAGAGGACAACAGAGGATGAGGTGGTTGGATGGCATCACTGACCCAATGGACATGAGTTTGAGTAAACTCCAGGAGACAGTGAAGGACAGAGAAGCCTGGAGTGCTAAAGTCCATGGAGTCGCAAAGAGTCAGACGTGACTTGGCGACTGAACAAAGGTCAGTGTATCGGATATCCATTACTGCTCAAGAAATTACACCAAATTAAGCAGCTTAAAACAACAAACATTTATTACATAGCATGGTTTTGAAAGGTCAGGAACACAGAAACCTCTGGCAGTTCTGGCCAGAGCCTTGCAACCAGGCTGCTATCCAGGGCTGTAGCAATATCAAAGCTCAACAGGAGCTTCTAAATGTACTCACTTGGAGGTCTAACGTGTTCTCTGGTGGAAACTGGCTCTAATTTCTCATGATATGGGTTTCTTCACCGTGTTTCTTGCAACATAGCAATTTTCCAGACAAGCAGTCCTAGAGAGAAAGCAGAAGGCATGCCAAAGACGGAAGCCACAGTCTTCTTTTAATCATGTAATTTGAGACGTGCATGCTACTGCATCTTCCACCAGCCACTGGCCACCCAGAGCAGCCTGACACAAAGCAGGAGAGAACTACAACACACGAAGAACGTCAGGGGCAAGGATGACCGGGGGTCACCCTGCAGGTTAGGCAGCACAGAAGAAAAACATCTGTTATGCAGTACAAGGTCAGGACTTCTTAATTACAGGTACAGAGAGATGGACCCTGAGAACTATAAGAACACAAAGTTCTTACAGATTCAGTTCTGCAAATCAGGCTATGGGACCAAGTAAACAAGGAAATGGAAACTCACCAATCTGGATTCTAAGGAACTGCTGGGAATGGAGGTTTTAATTGATTGAAGGGCACACGTACACCAAGAGACAAACCAACAGAAATACCAACTAACCAGCTTCTCTGTTCTATCTCACCAAAGATAGGATAGATCTTTATGATCCAGCTAACAGATCACCAGGTAATTGGGGAAAAGCAAAATTCTTAATCACCGCATCCAAAAGTGGAAAATAATACGTTATCCATGCATGAACAAGCATCAAAAATAAAGAATAAAATTAATATGTGTCTCTTTTGCTGTCTCGCATTCAGGGTTGTCGTTATCATCTTTCTAAATTCCATATATATGTGTTAGTATACTGTATTGGTGGTTTTCTTTCTGGCTTACTTCACTCTGTATAATAGGCTCCAGTTTCATCCACCTCATTAGAAATGATTCAAATGGATTCTTTTTAATGGCTGAGTAATACTTCATTGTGTATATGTACCACAGCTTTCTTATCCATTCATCTGCTGATGGACATCTAGGTTGCTTCCATGTCCTGGCTATTATAAACAGTGCTGCGATGAACACTGGGGTACTGTATGTGAGACAGCAAAAGAGACACAGATGTATAGAACAGTCTTTTGGACTCTGTGAGAAAGGGAGAGTGTAGGATGATTTGGGAGAATGGCATTGAAACATGTATAATATCATATAAGAAATGAATCGCCAGTCCAGGTTCGATGCAGGATACAGGAAGCTTGGGGCTGATACACTGGGATGACCCAGAGGGATGGTATGGGGAGGGAGGTGGGAGGGGGTTCAGGATGGGGAACACGTGTACACCCATGGCGGATGCATGTTGATGTATGGCAAAACCAATACAATATTGTAAAGTAAAAATAAATAAATAAATAAATAAAAAGAAAAAAATTAATATGGAGGGGAAAAAAATCTAGAGAAACCAAGAGTTGCTAAATTAAAATTGTATTGTTTTTTGAGTTTACCCTGGGTCAAGGTCAAGCTGCCCATCATGGGTACTTCTCAAGAAAGGTAGGTTTATTACCTCTTCAAACAGATTGGCCTACTTAAGCATCTCAGAGAAAATCCTCCAAAACAGCTGAAGTATAATATTTTAAAATCTAAAACACATGACTCATAAAAATGTAAAGTGAATACACATTACAGATTTGATTCAACCAGGCATTTGTAAGAAATTCAATAAAGGAAAGTTAGGATAAAGTTGCTGCATGAGATACAAAACTGATTAATGTCTACAGGGAAATAAACTGTACCCTTTGATTTAGCTACATATTTGTCTAGATCCTGTTAGCACTAACAATAGAAAGTCCTTGGAAAACTGCATGGCAATTAGTATGGTATTAAATTAAAGTAACATTGTGACACAGTAACTAAAATGACTTATGCTAAGTCACTTCAGTCGTGTCCAACTCTGTGCAACCCCATAGACGGCAGCCCACCAGGCTCCCCCGTCCCTGGGATTCTCCAGGCAAGAACACTGGAGTGGGTTGCCATTTCCTTCTCCAATGCATGAAAGTGAAAAGTGAAAGTGAAGTCGCTCAGTCGTGTCCGACTCTTAGCGACCCCATGGATTGCAGCCTACCAGGCTCCTCGGTCCATGGGATTTTCCACGCAAGAGTACTGGAGTGGGGTGCCATTGCCTTCTCTGAGAAAATGACTTATGGTGCAGTGCAATATTCAGTTATTTTAAAGCAGGAAGAGATAACAAATTTGTATCCCAAGCTTATATATAAATATATATTATATATATGTACTATAATAATATATATTACATATTATATATTGTAAAGAAAGAGTTAGATGCTCAGTCTTGTCCAGCTCTTTGTGACCACATAGACTGTAGCCCGCCAGGCTTCTCTATCCATGGGATTTCCCAGGCAAGAATACCAGAGTGGGTTGCCACTTCTTTCTTCAGGGGATCTTCTTGACCCAGGGATCGAACCCAGGTCTCCTGTATTGCAGGCGGATTCTTTACTGTCTGAGCCACCAGGGATTATATATTATATATTGTTCCTCTGTCCATGGAATTATCGAGGCAAGAATACTAGAGTGGGTAGCCTTTTCCTTCTCCAGGGGATCTTCCCAATCTAGGCATCAAACCCAGGTCTCCTGCATTGCAGGCGGATTCTTTACCATCTGAGTCACCATGAAGGTTCTTTTAAACCCTAGTATGCTATGCTATGGAGAAGGCAATGGCACCCCACTCCAGTACTCTTGCCTGGCAAATCCCACGGACGGAGGAGCCTGGTAGGCTGCAGTCCATGGGGTTGCTAGGAGTCGGAGCAACTTTACTTTCACTTTTCACTTTCATGCATTGGAGAAGGAAATGGCAACCCACTCCAGTGTTCTTGCCTTGAGAATCCCAGGGACGGGGGAACCTGGTGGGCTGCCGTCTCTCAGGTCACACAGAGTCAGACACGACTGAAGCGACTTAGCAGCAGCAACAGCAGCAACTATGCTAATATTTTAGTATCAGGGGTACTGAGTTTACTTTGAAGAAGGACAAGAAAACAAGCAAAGAAAAGAGGGATAATCTCTGTTAAAATTTTTAAAAATGTAACACATCACCATTTGAGTTTAAAGAAAAGAAGATATGTTTTAATACTATGCAATGCTAAATTTTCTCAATGAATAAACAAAGCTTGAGAATGTATTTCCAAATATTTGATATTTATCAATACATTTCTAAATAGACCATAAGTCAAAGAAGAAATCACAAGAAAAATGAGATAGCAAACTATATGATGACAAAAGTACAATGTAACCAATGTCTCATTAAGGCCACTGCACAACAAACCACTCATAATTAAATGGCATAAAAGAGACATTTGATTTTGCTTGTAAAATTCTGTGGTCCAGGAATTCAGACAAGGAGTATACAGATGCCCTGCCTCTGCTTCCCAGTGTCTGATCCTGAGCTGGGAAGACTGAAATATCTGGGGCAACTCAGTAACTGGTTTGGTGGCATCTTATCTCACACGTTTGGTACCTAGGCTTGGGATGACTGAAAGCTAAGCTCATTGGAGCTGGTGAGCAGAGCACCTATGCATAACCTCTCTGCAGCCCAAGATTCCTCCTGGCCCAGGGGCTTCAAAGTAGCCAAATGCACGGCTTCTGGGGTCTACAAACATGAGAGTTCCCTTTAAATATTAGTAAAGATGCAGATCAACTGAGGCTCTGGTACATTGCTAATAGGAGAGGAATATAGAACAAAGTGGCTCAGACAGTAAAGAATCTGCCTGCAGTGCAGTAGACCCAGGTTCAATCCCTGGGAAGATCCTATGGAGAATCCCATGGACAGAGGAGTGTTGCAGTCCATGTGGTTGCAAAGAGTTGGACATGACTGAGCGACTAAATTTTTCACTTTCATAGACCAAACACTGTAAAACTTTATGGGAGTTTCTAATAAAGTTTTACATATATGTAAGAGGGATACATTTCAAATATTTTATTTTCATAAAAGAAGTCAACATCAAAGAATATAGTTGTATGAGTTCCATGGTATGAATAGGCAAAACTAATCTATGGTGATAGAAATCAGAATTATAATTATGTATGGGAGCATATTGAAAAGCAAAGACATTACTTTGCCAACAAAGGTCCATCTAGTCAAGGCTATGATTTTTCCAGTGGTCAAGTATGGATGTGAGAGTTGGACTGTGAAGAAAGCTGAGTGCCGAAGAATTGATGCTTTCGAACTGTGGTGTTGGAAAAGACTCTTGAGAGTCCCTTGGACTGCAAGGAGATCCAACCAGTCCATTCTGAAGATAAGCCCTGGGATTTCTTTGGAAGGAATGATGCTAAAGCTGAAACTCCAGTACTTTGGCTGCCTCATGTGAGGAGTTGACTCATTGGAAAAGACTCTGATGCTGGGAGGGATTGGGGGCAAGAGGAGAAGTCCCCTTCTCCTGGATGGCATCACTGATTCGATGGACGTGAGTCTGAGTGAACTCCTGGAGTTGGTGATGGACAGGGAGGCCTGGAGTGCTGCGATTCATGGGGTTGCAAAGAGTTGGACAAGACTGAGTGACTGAACTGAACTGAACTGAACTGATGGGAGGTGGAAATTGACTGGAAAGTGGCAAGAAGAACTTTCAGAGTCAATATTATTGGATCAATGATAGTTATTTTGGATATGATAATAGTATTGTATTTAAGGAGACAAATCTCTAATGCTAAAAATATGCACCCTTCAAGTGTCATATTATCTATAAGCTACTTTCAAATAGCTCACACATATATATACAGGAGAGAGAATGCCTGATAGATACATGCACTGACATAAACAACAAGGAAAAGCAAGTATTTTATTTGAAGTTTATCCATCTAGTTGACATGTACGTGAGTTTTCATTATCCAGTTATTTCATTATCTGTATGGATTTGAAAACCTGACATCTAAAAAATGCATTAAATAAATTCTGACTGACTTTGAAACAATTATTTTTAAATTTATTAATTAAAGATATTTCTTTCGTAACTCTTACATCAAAATATTTTGACAGTTCAAATATCACTATTTGTTTTTATTATTACACCCAAAACTATCACTACCTAATCTTCACGAGCATTTTCATTATTTCAAATAAGCTACAGTGAACTGCAAGGAGATCAAGCCAGCCAATCCTGAAGGAAATCAGTCCTGAATATTCATTGGAAGGACTGATGCTGAAGTTGAAGCTCCAATACTTTGGTCACCTGATGCAAAGAGCTAACTCGTTAGAAAAGACCCTGATGCTGGGAAAGATTGAAGGCAGGAAGAGAAGGGGGCAACAGAGGATGAGATGGTAGGATGGTATCACCTACTCAAAGAACATGAATTTGAGTAAACTTCAGGAGTTGGTGACGGACAGGGAAGCCTGGCGCGCTGCACTCCATTGGGTTGCAAAGAGTCAGACTTAACTGAGTGACTGAATAACAACAATTGTTTTGGAAATAAAAGTTTTTAACTAAACCATAAGAAATACAAAATTAAGCTGAAGTAGAAAATTATGAAACTTATGTTAAGACAGTTGTAAGTAGACGTACCAAAATTTTTTTACATGAAATAACATATTTGCCCTGAGGGAGAAAGAGACTTTCATAACATATTGAATTGAAGGTCCAGACAACAAGATCAATGGTAGGAAATATGCCTCCCTCCAACTAATCTAACTTGAGGAATCTATGTGGTGTTCTTAATTAAGAAACCAAGGTTGCATTCGATCGTTTACTTTCATTATCTAAAATAACTTACACTTTTAAGAACATGGGCTATCTTACACAAAAGAGTGTTGCAAATGCAATGCATTCAACCAGAAAATAATCCAGGAAGGCTGGGCACAGTTCCTTTCTGGAATCTTTTCTAAGAATCTTTGAACCCTTTGTTCTTAAAAGCATCTAATATTTCTCATGATCATTCCTCGACTTCCAGTGGCTAAATTTTAGAAGGCAGAGGTTAAAAGTAGTAAATGGGGCAGGTATTCTTTATGTACAAAGCTCAAAATTCGACCTAGAAGTAGGGATGACAGTTTAGTGTTTTGCAAGTAATCTGTTTATGTAATGAGATTTTCTAGGATGTTTTGGGGTTTTTTGGTACTGAAATTTCTTCTGATATAACTGTGAATTGCAGCACCAAAATGATAAAATGGATATTCATAAGGCTGGAATGTTTTTTTTTTTAATTTAGAAAATTTTATTTTATTTATTTATTTTTTTAGATGAAGGACCAGCTTATCTTTAAATAATAAATAATACTTAAACTTCTTCTAGATTCTCTTCTTCCCATTCCTCTTCTCTCAGCAGTAGATACAGCCTGTAAAGAACAACAAAGGGGAAAAAACTACAGAGATTTTTTAAAGAATAAGAAATACAATAAGGACATAATATACAAATAGAATTAAGTTTGAGAAATATTCCATGTACAAGACAAATAGAATAAAATAAGATGCAGAATAAATTGAATTCACTTGATGAATTTGTTCTTAGTAAATTGGCAGCATAACAGAAAACAGTAAAAGAGCATTTTGAAGTAATGGTTAAATTGAAATTAAAAAATCAAAATATTTGTGGTTTTGTTGCATTAATGTACATTCAACACAAAATAATTATTTTTGCCATTAATTCAAATATTCACTTCTACTGCATTTTTGTTTCTTTATTATCCATCAATAAAAATCAAGAGTTTTTTTTTTTTTAATTTTGGGAGATACAAGATTTCTTGTCACATCAAGAAAAGCAGAATAAAATGTTTTGGAGACATCAAAAGAACATCTATATTTTATTTTCCCCATGTATAAGGAAACTGATCTATATTCAGAATTACCTATATATCATCGTGCTACTTTAGATTTAGCTGCAGGCAGAGTAGAGAATGAATAACAGGAACAAAGACTTGTGATACATCTGAAGGAGAGTGAGGAACTCACATAAGAGTTGAAAACCAAAGGAGATAATTCTAAATTACTATTTATTAGGCTGAGATAAATTATTATGCTCCATAATCTTTGATTAGCATATTTCAGAATGTATATGTATTCCTTTGGCCTCCTTGGAAAGGTCTTCCCCTTATTATTTGAACATTATTAGAAATCCAGCAATGAGAAGTGAAAATCTTAATTAAAAGTTACATTTATGGCATATAAAGTTCTAAATGTCACCCCTGGTTCATTATATGTCAATCTATCTAAAATATCAAAATTATAATAATCTGCCTCTTAAACAGAAGTTAAATTAACTATTTTGGTTAAAAAAGGATATTATTAACTCAAAAAGATAAGGCCTGAAAGCAATAGTGATACAGAGATGACATTCATACTTAGAAATATAAATCATAGTACATGTAATCATGTCAAAAGTAAACTTCAGTGGAACATTTAAGAAGTGTCATTTAAAAAATATAATTGAGATCTCACTGGGCTGCTCGGTTCTAGGACCCGATCCGGGGCAGGGGGAGGAGAACACCAGGTCAAGGGCCACAGTCGCCGCTCCCGGGAAGTCCTCCCGCCAGCCCGTCTGACCGCGCTTTGCGGGCTCTGCCTGTATTAATTTAAAAAAAAAAAATATATATATATATATATATATAATTGACATTGTTTATGTCATTAAAAGAGTTCTATTATGATTCATAAAACTAATACATCCACAGAAATAGTCTTAACCTGCTTAAGTATTTTCACATAAGAACCACCATGAAAATTTCAGGTCATACAAGTAAAATTGAATAGAAAACATCCTTACTTATGTTGCATGTGGAAAATAAGAAAATACCCTCAAAAATGACATATGGTATCTTATCAAATAAATTATTTTAGATGTAGGTTATAGAAGAAAAGTGCATATCCAATAATATATCATCTCAAATTTAAATTCCTGATGATGTTATAAGAGCTTATTCCTCAGTTTTCATTTCGATTTAATCATCTACCAATCAGATGTTTCAGATTTACATCTGAGACCAGTTATCAACATATAACAGATGCATAAGCATTTACATTCTGAATTAAGGTTTGATACACTGCCACCTTGTGATTGCTTGAAGAAAGTTCAAGTCTTTGGGGAACTGCATTTATAGAGAACTGAGAATTCAACACCACTTTAACTTGAATGTTGGGCAAGAAACTAGCTCACGTTTTGCTTAGAAGCAAGCTGGTTGAAGAGAGGACAGAGTAGTCCAGGGTGGTTTGAATCTCTGCTTCACTAACATTAAGACCTTAGGAAAGTTATTTGACATCTCTTGTGCAGTCACTAAGGTGCGTGCGACTCTGACTCTGCAACCCCATGGGCTGCAGCACACCAGGCTCACCTGTCCTTCATTATCTCCCAGAGTTTGCTCAGATTCATGTCCATTGAGTTGGTAACGCTGTCTAACCATCTCATCCTCTGCCATCCCCTTCTCCTTTTGCCTTCAATCAAGGTCTTTTCCAATGAGTTGGCTCTAAGCCTTAGTGTACATCTCTGAAAGGTTTCCCTGGTGGCTTGGTAATAAAGAATCCACCTGCCAATGCAGGAGACTAGGGTTGCACCCCTGAGTCAGGAAGATCTCCTGCAAAAGGAAATAGCAACCCGCTCCAGTATTCTTGCCTGGGAAATCCCATGGACAGAGGAGCCTTGTGGGCTACAGTCCATGGAGTCGCAAAAGAGTGGGACATGACTTAGCGACTAAACAACAACAAAATATTAGAAATAATTATCTGATTACTTCAAAGCATTGTCTTAAGAAATGAACACAGTGAGAACACAGGGTTACTCCTAGTATATGGTGCACATAAACTCTGTTAGGAATCACACAATTATTTTGAAAAACCAGTTTGTGAGTGATTTCATGACTAAGGCCAATTCTATTTTTTCTAAAATATTGCTGAAGGTATTTTTGCTTCTTCAGCAAAAAGTAAAAATGGATGGTTTACAGTGGGAGTGGTGACAATTACAGTTGCTATTTCAAAATGAAAAGACTATATACAATTCTAAATCTGAATTTTATTTCTATAGTTTGAGATTTCTATAGTGCAATCATAACAGAGTCCTGAGTCAAATTCCTTTGTGTATTTTCCATTAAATTAACAGCTATGATGTTTGTCTTTTACTGTACTTCTTTTTATACATCAAGTACATAATTATAATGCCTAGTACAGAGTAGGTGTTTTTCTTCACCATACAAAATATTTCTGTAAGGTACAAATATTGCCAAGATGTTAGATTTATTTCTTTGTGCATTTAGTCCATATTATAACTCAGTAAATGAAATAGATAGTTATGAGAAAGTAAATGAACCAAATTAGTAAAAGTTAAAACTTCAATACAACTAGCTAGAATACACATCAGGGGAACTGTGACAGACTCATAAGCTAAAGAAGAAGCAATTCTGATCAGAGTGGGGAAGGGTACAGAGAAGGTAAGCCAGAATAAAAATAAGGAGAAACATTCTGTTTCTCTCCTAGACATATTCCCCTGTATCCACTAGCAGTAAAAACTAGTGGTTCATTTGGCAAAAATGAAGATGAAGAAGGTGAATTTGTATAAGCGGAATTAATGACTTCTGAAAAAGTCGGGACTGTTGACGTGACATTTAAGTGGACTTCTGTTCCAGAGCAACCTCTTAAAGTGAAAAACTATTTGGACATTTTTCATCATAAAATTGTGTCCTATTTCTGGACAAATTTCTTAAAGGAATTATTTAAACCTTCAATGGTCAAGAGAAGATGCATGTTTTTAAATCAAAGAGCATGGCAGCTGTTTTTCGCATCATCATGCCAGCAGTCTAAAATAAAGAGGTAAAAGGCAGCCTGGAAAACCTCCTCGTTTTCTACCATATTTATGAAGAGGCTAGTGCCCCCAAGTCAACAGGTCTGGCCATAAATAGAATTTGATAGTAGAAAGAGGACAGAAGACAAGGAGACAGATGAGGAAAGAGTCTAGAGATGCTGGTGAAATTCTCACCATAGCCAAAAACTATGAAGGGGCTGTCAGAGCACTTTTTGATTGATGTTATTAAAAGCTAGCTAGATCAATAGCAATTGCTTTGGGGTCACAGTGTGCCTCCCATTTCTACTCTCAGACTTGATGTGCTGTAAACTGTATTTAAGTTGAACTTCGCTAATTCTTCATAGCCACCCTGTGATATATAGAGCAAAACCACTCCTGAGAGAAAGACGCTAACAGGAGCCTCAGAGGCCACCCGCAGAGGAGAGCAGGTGGAGAGCAAGCCAGCATACACCCTAGGAAACATCCTTTGTCAATAATTCAAATCAAAATTAGTGATTAATAAAATGTGGAATATAGCCAGTTTCATAGAAGACACATTTAGGAAGTGATTTTGTATATATTGATAAAATGTATATAATGCACAAAGTTGTGGAAGCTAAAAATGTATAATATGCATACACTACCTTTTCTGCTCACTTTAATGAAGACAAGAAAAATATAATGAACCAGGAGGCAATGCAAGGTGACAATACAGGAAAAACTATGAGAAAAGTTCTTCTTCGCTTTCTGCCTTTAGGGTGGTATCCTCTAATGGTATTACCATGGTTGGGCCTGACTTAATCAGGTAAAGCTTTAAAAGTGGGTCTATGGAGGACAAATGGGAGAAGAAAGAGAGATGTGGGCCTATTGCCTTTGAGAAGCAAATTGGCACTTGTGTGTGAGATCACATGGCAGGAACAGTGGGCAACCCTTTGGAGATGAGGGTCTCAGTCTTGTAATCACCAAGAGCTGAATCCTGCCACCAGGCAGTGTCTGCAGAAGAAGACATCCAGACTCGGGTTACACTGCAGTCCCGGAATATGTCTAGGAGAGAAACAGCCTGTGCTTAGACTGCAGTCTTGTAAGAACCTGAGCAGCTGACCCAGAAGCTGTGGCCAGACTTCTAATGCCCAGCAAGTGTGTGTTGTTTTCAGCAGCTAAACTTGCCATTGGTTATACAGCAATAGAAAACCGATAGGTTTACAGTTTTGAGGAATGTCACTTGGGAGTAGCAAGCTAGCAGTACTGAACTCTGAAACATACTCTTTTAGCAACAGCTACAAGGCTACTCTGTCTACATATCTGGAGTTGGAAGAGATCATAACAATGTTAGGACTCTTGCTGTTCAACCTGCTCATTTTATTTTTGCAGAAACTGAATCTCAGGGAGATTAAATAACTTGCCTTCAGGTCATATAACTATGATCCAGAGACAAGGAACAGACTTTGGCAGCAGCCACCGTGGATGTGGAAACACAGGCAGTAGGCGAACCGAATGGAAGGGTAGTTGTCATCAGAAAAGAACAGCAACAGAATCCACATGAAAACTGATGAAATCTAGGAGAAAATCAGCCACCAGAAGAATTTGTGACAATATGTTGGAGCCCATCTCTGGAAAAACTGGCATATCTTCAAGGGATCAAATGATAGTTTAAAGCATTGAGGAATGAGACTGATATTTTCACCAGGACTGCAATTTAAACCATGAGCTTAGTTACAGGAGAACAAAAGCCTGATTGTTAGAACCAGGGTATGAATTCCGTGAAAGCTAAGGACTAGATAATAAATGATGATAGCTGATGGGTTTTGAGTAGGGATGTGAGCGATCTTAGTGATGAGATTAAGAAGGTGCATGACACAAAAGACCCACTGCACATTTTCCCTCCAATATATCTTCCCATAAGGAACAGAATGATCTTCATCTGAGGGAATAACCCTTTTATTTTTTATAATGCTTTTAGTAATCATTTTCAAGACGTAAAATGTAAGCACAGATTCTGTTAGTCGCTCAGTCATGTCCAGCTGTTTTGTGACCCTATGGACTGTAAGCCGTCAGGCTCCCCTGTCCATGGGATTGTCCAGGCAAGAATACTGGAGTGGGTAACCATTCCCTTCTCCAGGGGATCTTCCCAATCCAGGGATCGAAGCCAGATCTCTTGCATTGCGGGCAGATTCTTTACCATCTGAGCCACCAGGGAAGCACAGAAACATATTAATTTTCAGTGCTTTCAATCTGTTAGTATACTGCTACTCTCAATCTCTTCTAACAATTATTTTTTTAAATCTTATATTGGTATATAGCCAGGTAACAATGTTATGATAGTTTCAGGTGGATAGCAAAGGGACTCAACCATACATATACATGTATCCATTCTCCCCCAAACTCCTACCCCATATAGGCTGCCATATAACATTGAACAGAGTTCCACGTGCTATATATACAGTAGGTCCTTGTTGGCTATCCCTTTTAAATAGAGCAGTGTATACATGACCTTTCCAAGCCCCCTAACTGTCCCTTCCCCTCATCCTTCCCCCAGCCTGCCAACCGCCTGGCCCTGGCAACAACGTTTGTCTCTAAGTCTGTGAGTCTGTTTCTGTTTTGTAAGTTCATTTGTATCATTTCTTTTTGGGGGGATCACCCTTTTAAATTAATTTTCCTCTCACCTACATCCACATTTTATCTTTCTTTTTATTAAAAAGGGGGTGGTATCATTTCTGGGCAGAAGGCTCATTTAGTCAACACTAATTAAAACACGGAGTTCTCATCGTGTCCACGACTCATTCCTTCCCAGGAACGTTCTCTGTTGATTACTCACAGCTTTTGGGTTCCCTCTTTGATCCCCCTGCGTAGAAGACTAAGGAGATTTCCAATTACATTGGGAGTTAAAATTCAACTGTGTTTTCATTTATAATTTACAAAGAGATTTCTTTCCTTCACAGGGCATGTAGGCAAGGGAGTGAGTTTTCTTGGAGTTCTAAATTACCTTCCTGTAATAAAGACTTGTCCTGCCCACAGTAGTAAAGTGCAGCAATTTTGATATCCTTCTTACAGTTCCAAGTGAACCAAGGTAACAGTGCTAAATCCTTACTAGCGCAGGATCTGTGAACTCTAACTTGAATACTGCTTCACTTGTATACCCACTTGGAATTCAATGTAACCATTCATTATCTTAAAAGTCATAGTCCAAGGGGGAAAGATAGGGGAGGGATAAACTGGGAGATTGGGATTAAGATATATACACTTCTATATGTAAAACAGGTAACTAATAAGACCTATGGAATGGCAAGGGGAAGTGTATTCAATATTCCGTAATGACCTGATGGGAAAAGAATCTGAAATAGAGTGGATATATGTGTATGTATAACTGATTCACTTTGTTGTATAGCAAAAACACAATGTTGTTAACCAACTATACTCTAATAAAAAGTTAATTTAAAAAATAAATTTTAAAAAAATTAAAAAACTGCAAACTGAAGAAAATTATATTCATAGTAAGCTTATACAAGAAAACTTACATGTTTTCACCAAAAATACCTATTCAACAACTATTAGACAGCAAACACCATCCTTTAGTAAAACTCAAGATCCTATGATGATCATTATTACAACATTTTTCTAAAGGATAAAACAAAACAAAAAGCTATAGACTATACAGTCCATGGAATTCTCCAGGCCAGAATATTGGAGTGGGTAACCTTTCCCTTCTCTGGGGCATCTTCCTAACCCAGGGATCTAACCCAGGTCTCCCAGCATTGCAAGCAGATTCCTTACCAGCTGAGCTCCAAGGGAAGCCCAAGAATATTGATGTTGGTAGCCTATCCCTTGGACTGCAAGGAGATCCAACCTGTCAATCCTAAAGGAAATCAGTCCTGAATATTCATTGCAAGGACTGATGATGAAGCTGAAACTCCAATACTTTGGGCACCCGATATGAAGAACCAACTCATTGGTAAAGACCCTGATGCTGGGAAAGATTGAAGGTGGAAAGAGAAGGGGACAACAGAGGATGAGATGGTTGGATGGCATCACCAATGCGATGAACATGAGTTTGAGTAGGCTCCAGGAGTTGGGGATGGACCGTGAAGCCTGGCGTGCTGCAGTCCATACTGTTGCAAAGAGTTGGACATGACTGAGTGACTGAACTGAACTGAACTGGGCTTATCCTTCTCCAGTGAATCTTCCTGACCCAGGAATTGAACCGGGGTCTCCTGCATTGCAGGCAGATTCTTTACCAACTGAGCTATGTATGGCAAAAACCAACACAATATTGTAAAGCAATTATCCTTCAATTAAAAATAAATTAATTAAAAAACAAACAAAAAGGAAAATTGTTAAGGAAAATAAGTCAGTAATATGGCCAAACACATATAGGTAAGTGATAAATATAAAAATCTGGGTAAAGATGGATTTAAGAGGCAAGAGAAAGAAAAGAATTTGGAAGACCTCCTGCTTTATATCTTAGAAATGCCATCAACCTATAAAAAAGGTTCTGGATCAAGAATACATTTGTGTGGTTGAAGATAGAGGTTGAAGAGAATGAGTCTAACTTTGGATACAAAGTGTTTAAGATAAGGAAGCCTTCCAAGTGGAGATCCCATTTATGTGTTAATAAGGAAAGTTTAGGCTATGCTATAACTCCAAAATCCTGGTGACTTGTACCAAACAAGCTTTATCTCTCACCCTCACAAAATCTAATTCCAGTTGGAAAGCTGGAGCCCTCTCTCAGCCTGCAGCTAAGCTGTCTGGCAGAGCTTACATGACTTTCACCCATAATCCACTGGCCAAAACTCTGTCATATCACCCAATTTAGTTGAAAGAAAGGTTAGGAAATGGTCTTTCCCTATTCCTATGAGGCATAAAACAGTACAAGTAAACACAGAACAGCTTCTCTGCCTAAAGAATATTGTCAGAAATATGTTTGAGCTTAGGGATGAGAGATTTTCATTAGAATTATTTGCTAGATCTTAATTAAGTCCTAAATTAGAACTCTAATTTCTTCATGGAGAAACGAAGTATAATAAGGTCTACATTTTCTATTTGGCATGATGTTATAATAAAATCAAATGATTATGCAGAAATACTAAACCACAAACCAATAAGCAAAAAAAGCAAACATGTTTTATATTTATTCTAGAATAGCAATATATACAGAATGGACTGTAATTACTCTTTTGTTTGATACTCTTGCTTCTTATGCAGTAAAATGAAAGTGTTGTATGTGTTTGCGTTTGTTTGTGGTAGTTAGTTAGTCATCTTTCACACCTAATAGCAGCAAAGAGTACCAGATGATTTCCTTTTCCACTTCATGTAGCTAGAGGTAAGTAAACTTTTTCTGTAAAAAGAGTAGGTAGCATATCTTTTAGGCTTTGCAGGCTACAAAGTCACTGTAGATTACTGCTCCAACTGCTAAATTCTGCCATTGTAGCAAGAAAGTAGCTGCTAACAAACTGGGTGGGTGTGGCTGTGATCCAACAAAGCTTTATTTATAAAATAACAGCAGTATACTAAAGAGCACCAATTTATCCGAAAGAGCAAATGGATAATAGCGGACTTAGATATTAGGCAGGGTCTGAATGTGTTGCTCAAAGGCATTTTCTTATTCCCTCAGTTTAGCCCCCAGAACAATTCACACCTGTCAGTAGCACTGGGTGAGCAGAAAAGCTTTCTCCGGCTCAAGGACCCCCACTGGGATACGTGACTAAACTTGTATAGAGGTTAATGGAATAGTTTGAATAAGAAAATCTCCATGGGTATTATTAAACAGTAAAGACAAAGTAGAAAACAGATTAAAATGTCAAAACACTGAAGCTCAGGGAAATCAATCAACCAATCAATTATAATCAACTTATTTTCCCACTATTATTTTAGTTGAGAAATCTTTATGTACTACTAGCCTTTCTTGAATAAAGGAACATAGTAATTGCCATTAAACAATAAAACAACACTATTTATAATTTGTGATGCTCAGGAACTTATAAGCAGACTGGTTATCAAGTCTTCTCTGTCTTTTTCTTCAGCCTGTAAAACACCTAAATGCCAAAAATTTATTTATGAAGTGACTCCACAACCACCATGCCTATTATTAATGCTTTTCTTTCCACTTTCATATTTTACACAGTCCTCTCTTGCTTTTAGAATGCTATAGTAGTGTTCAAAATAGCAAATTTCCTACCAGTTACAATAGGTAAGAACATAAATCTTAATCTCAACAGAAAAGGAAAAATAGGTATTGCAGTGAGATGTCTTCATTTTCTTAATGACAGCTGCTAAAAGAAGGTCTTGCTCCAAAGACAATGTTAGGGGTTGGTGGGGGAGAAAGTTCTTCGTAGTTGCAATTCTATATGCTTGTCCTTCCTGACTTTGAGGTTAGCACAATGGAAGCTAATAACCCTGTTGGGTCAGAGGCCATTTACAGTGAAAAGGCAAACTGTGATAGAGGAGGAACCTCTTTTCACCTGCCTGTAGGTTGCTTAGTGATGTCAGCTCTCATTCTGATTATATTAAGAGAATAATACATGAAATGGCTTTATGCCTCTTTAGCATTATCAGTAATACAATGGGACCTGGGACTGAAGCTTCGTGAACACTCTCTCATTTTGTCACCTTTGATTATTCTCTCCCTCATGCTGCACTTATTGATCTGATACTCAACCTGTTAGCAATTGGAGGTCTAGAATTTCACCTGTTAATTACATTTCTTGTGGTTCCAAAACAGATCCATGCCATGAGGCACCTGCGAACTTTACATAATGGGCATACGATGGATTTATAAACTCCCGTATTCCCACCCTCATTTGCAGCTTTCTTACAAAGTTTAAGTAGGAAGTTTTCCTATAACCCATTCTATAAAGAGACCACAATCTTAAATTTAGTGTAAGACTACACTATTGTGGTCTTATATTTGGTGTATTTAATGTGCTATCGTAAATCTGTTATTTAGAGATACAAGCCCAATTCCCTTCAAGCAGCATGTACTGATTGCCTGCTTTTTGGAAAGTATTGTCCTACAAATAATACAAAGAGAAGAGCTATAAGGAACTACTGTGATTAGAGTTATACAATAAATCATGGATGATAAGAACTATAACTGAGCTTTAAACAAATTCTCTGAAAGTGTTAAAGAATGAAGATTAGTGAGTTAATTAAATTGTTACTCTAGAAAATAATTAAAAATCAAGACTGAGTAAACATCTTTCCTAGCACATGTTTTTGTCTGTCTTATGTACTGCTATTCTCATCATTACCCACTCACTTATCTAGATCTCAACCTGGAAGTTGCCTTTTGCAACATACAAGTCCAGGACGTACAATGAAAAGACTTGTGTTCATCATTCTAAATCTCAGTTTCCTCACACACACACAAAAAATTGTGGGTAAGTATTATAACCAATTCTCTGATTGGTTTATGTTAAGGATGAGGTAAGATAAAGTGAGTTGTTGTTAATGTACCCACCTAACTGTTAACAAATATGAGGTCTTTCCTTTTATATTTCCGTCTTCCAACATTTATACTTAGTCACTCAGTCATGTCAGACTCTTTGCGACTCTATGGACTGTAGTCCGCCAGGCTCCTCTGTTTATGGAATTTTCCAGGCAAGAATACTGGATGGGGGTGTCATTTCCTCCTTCTGGGGATCTTCCTGACCCAGGGATTGAACCTGTGTCTCCTGTGTCTCCAGCATTGCAGGCAGATTTTTTACCCGCTGAGCCATCGAGGAAGCCATTTGTACTATGTAGAGCATGCAATCATCATTATTTTAATTTAGCAATTCTTTTTTGGAATGGAGAATGGATGGGCAGTAGCAGTGACATCATTATGTAGTATTTCCACTGTACAAGTATGGTCGACATATCAATAAATAACTGCAAAAGCATATAAAGTAGCAAAATGTACTCAAATACTTGGGAAGTGATGAGTTTTGAAGAAGTATTTTCTTTGTTTCTAACATATTTTACTTAATAGTAAGTTTATATGGAACTTCCCTGGTGGTACAGTGGCTAAGACTCCATGCTCTCAACACAGGGGGCTCGGAGTCAATACATGGTCAGGGAACTAGATCCACACGCCATAACTAAGACCCAGAGCAGCCAAATAAATATTTTTTAAAATTTAGTAAGTTTATATACTTAATTTTTAATATTGACTATATTTAGTGACTGGTTCTGAAAATTCCTGAAAAATTAGCAATCGGTTCTTGCAAACCAGTTTGAAATAGTTCCATCTCACCACTACTTCTGTCGACATGCAAGCTCAACATACTGACAGTATATACTACACAGTATATAGTATTTACTACAGTATATGGTATATACTGGAGAAGGCAATGGCAAGCCACTCTATTACTCTTGCCTAGAAAATCCCATGGATGGAGGAGCCTGGTGGGCTACAGTCCATGGGGTCGCCATGAGTCGGTCGCAACTGAGCGACTTCACTTTCATTTTTCACTTTCACGCAATGGAGAAGGAAATGGCAACCCACTCCAGTGTTCTTGCCTGGAGAATCCCAGGGACGGCAGAGCCTGGTGGGCTGCTGTCTATGGGTCGCACAGAGTCGGACACGACTGAAGCGACTTAGCAGCAGCAACAGCATGGTATATACAGCAAAAGAACTCCTCAAAGCTTATAGCCAAATCCTCCACAGTTCCTTTCACAGTGCTTATTTTTCCCTTTTGCAATTTGATGTTGTGAAAAAGTGTTAGTCGCTCAGTCGTGTCCAACTCTTTGCAACCCTATGGACTATAGCCCATCAGGCTCCTCTGTTCATGGAATTCTCCAGGCAAGAATACTGGAGTGGATAGCTATTCCCTTCTCCAGAGGATCTTCCTGACCCAGGGATCAAACCTGGGTCTCCTGCATGGCAAGTAGATTCTTTACCATTTGAGCCAAGCAGCTTGGCTTGCTGTTGTACACAAGCACTTTTCGTAGGATATATATGAATACACTATTTCCTCCACTAGCCTGCAAGCTGCTTGAAGACAGCTACTCTGTCTCAACAACCTGTATGCCCTCAAAATATAAAATGGCAGTGGACATAAGGAGACATTCCATAAATATAGAAATACATTTCTTTTAACACATTAATGTTCCACCCTTAACTGATCTGTTTGACAAATGCCAAAATAACTACTTATGATTATTGTCATTATAAAACAGTGAAATCCAATTCAAAAGAGCTCAAGAAAAGAATGATCATTTTGGCTACACATAATTGAGAAATACACTGGGTGACTCAATTTAAAATCAAAGAAAGAGATGGAAGAAAGCCATGAGCTTGGGACCAATGTTTCCAGAATTTATTTGGCCCATCTCTGATATCTTCTTATTTCATTATAACCAATACAACTTTAGAAAAAAAATAACTCTGGCATTGTACACAATAGGTTTATTGATTCATTCCACAAATAATTATTATATATAGGTTCTCTCTCTGGTATTGTTCTTAATGTTGTAAATAATAGCACAGTAAAAAAATAAAAGAGAGAGACAGACAGACAGACAAGCTTCCTGTTATAATAGTTAATGGTCTAGTGATGATGAGACCACTACATAATTACAATACAGTGGGAAAGGCTTTACACAAAGGAAAGTTTTGAGGTCTCAGGGGCACAGAATAAAAGCACCAAAATTAGCCTTCAGAAGTCAGCAAAGAATTCCAAGAGAATTACTGTCCAACCTGACCTCTAAGATATGACAAAGAGTCAGCCAGGTCAACTTTGTTAAAGACTAACTTCCTTACTGATTTTAATTTTATGTTTTTCATTCTGGAAATATATTGCCCATATTTTAAAATATTTCCTGTGAAACAAGAGATTTCAGCTAGAAATATGACCAAACCTAGTAATTTTTAGACTCATGTAGGCAGAGGTCAAAGAACGGAATTCATTGTTCTTGTTTAGAAAAGGTAGAAAATTTCCAACTTATTTGCTCTGATGAGAAGATATAATAAGTATAGTGAAAAGGTCCAAGCAAGCACTTGATATTTCTTCTTTTCCTGAACATAAAATCAATTTAGAAGAGGTTAAGATGGTAATGATGAAACATAAATTAACTTCATAGGCTGATCCTATAAACCATGTTGTTGGGGAAAACTTGAGCAGTATTTAACTACTTTCCCCCCAAATAAGATATCTTTATTTTTATTTAAAAATGCATTTGAAGAAAAGAACATTTATCAGAATCTTAACCTATTTCCTTACGAACTGCATGCATAGATGTTTGTCTCTGCCAAATTAATTATTTTATTCTCTTTATACAGCAGTCCCATCTTCTGGGTCAAAAAGGGGTTGAACGGTGAGAGAAAAGAATTCTTAGAGAGAGTCTTGGGATTGAATAACCATTAGCTTATTCACTCCAGCTAGGGGAAGAGTAGGAATCCGACAGAGTTCATTTGTGACAAGAATGAAAATCCCGTACAGAGGATTAACTTGATATAATAGCATTTCATCAACCCAACTATACAATATTCATGTGAGCAAAATCCCAACTACAATTTAACAGACCAAATAAAAGGAGGTGGATAATATACATTGAAACTGTGAGGACTGGCTATATTTCCTCTTAATTAACACACCCCAAGTATATTCATTGCATGATGCAGTTTGCTAAATTTGTGAACTCAAGGCAGAAATTGGCTGCTCTATGTCAGGTATGGTGCTAAGCTTAGTCATTAAAATAATTATGTGAGAACTATTATTATCTCCATCTTTACAAATAGGATAATAGTGATATGGAAATAACTTTCTCTGTTTTGAAAGAGAGTCCATGTCTCCAATAGAATTCAGTCCTATTTCTAAATCCAAAGCCTTTCTCACTTTCCCTGCCAGATATACAATAAAAATGGAAGAGATTAATGAATATACAAGAATGCTTTCAGTTCAGTTCAGTTGCTCTGTCTTGTCCGACTCTTTGTGACCCTGTGAACTGCAACACTCCAGGCTTTCCTGTCCATCACCAACTCTTGGAGCTTGCTCAAACTCATGTCCATTGAGTTGATGATGCCATCCAACCATCTCGTCTTGTGTCATCCCCTTCTCCTTTTGCCTTCAATCTTTCCCAGCATCTGGGTCTTTTCCAATGAGTCAGTTCTTCGCATCAGGTGGCCAAATTATTGGATTTCAGCATCAGTCCTTCCAATCAATATTCAGAACTTATTTCCTTTAGGATTGACTGGTTTGATCTCTTTGCAGTCCTAGGGACTCTCAAGAGTCTTCTCCAACACCACAGTTCAAAAGCATCAATTCTTCAGCACTCAGCTTTCTTTATAGTCCAACTCTCACAGCCATACATAACTACTGGAAAAATGCTTTAAATGTATTAAAGAATGTTTTAAACAATAATATTTTCCTCTGAAGCACCTCCTCCTAAAAGTATTTTTCTGTGAATTACCTAAAGTGGTATTTCATGGTATTTTGGCAGATGGATGAGAATTCCTTTGCTAACACTCCCAGAAAGGGTTAAATTATATGAGTCCCACTATCACAATAAATATATAAAATTGATATAAATCATTATATGACATATATTCATATTAAAAGGTAGTTCTGTCGTAGAAAATGATAATTCCTGGATCTTCTCACTTTGAATGAATTGCTACAATTTCAATTAACCCTAAAAATGCCAGGTTTAGGGCTGCCAACCCCTCACCCAGTTAAATATCCATGTATAATATTTGACTCCCTCCAAACTTGACTTAATAGCCCTTTCTTGATTAGAAAGCTTATATATGTAAATATACAAATTCATCAAATTATAGATTTATTACAATCAGCATTGCCATACCAATAATTTCATTGTAAATCCAAAGTTTAACTTCAAATTTGAATCAAACAATAAACTGTTAAGCTAGAGTTAGATTCAAGGTTAGTATTTATATAATTTCTAACTCTGAATACAAATTACACATGACACAGAAGAAAAGATTTCCTTTTAACTCTTCCTCATTAGTTATTTTGGAGAAGGCAATGGCACCCCACTCCAGTACTCTTGCCTAGAGAATCCCATGGCTGGAGGAACCTGGTAGGCTGTAGTCCATGGGGTCGAGAAGAGTCAGACACCACCGAGCAACTTCACTTTCACTTTTCGCTTTCATGCATCGGAGAAGGAAATGGCAACCCACTCCAGTGTTCTTGCCTGGAGAATCCCAGGGACGAGGGAGCCTGGTGGGCTGCCGTCTATGGGGTCGTACAGAGTCAGACACGACTGAAGCGACTTAGCAGCAGCAGCAGCATTAGTTATTTAAATAACCAATTTTCTAACTTCCTCAGAAATGGTACATTTTTGGAGTTTTCCAATTTATAGATAAGAATAAAAATGTAAATAAAAAGAGGAATAATAAAATCTTATGAAAATATATTTTATAGTATTTGAATTGCATATTCTTAACATAATGAGCATTATTTAATTGTCAGCTAAAAGTGAAATAGGAGCTAAAAGAATCATGACTCACTTTTTTGTGGTCTTCACCATTCTTACTTCTCTGAGGAACTTAAGAAGTTTAATCCACAATATATTTATACGATGTTAGATTAAGGTTTGTATTCAATTAAATTCGTTAATACTAAAGCACCTTCTGATTGATTTCAGAGGATGGTAACATTTTTAGGGAAAATTCATACAGCATGGTTCTTAGCCTCATATGTATTTGACTCACCTGGTGATATTAATATTTGGTGATATTAACATTTTGTAATAAAGTGACATTTCTAACACTGAGAGAAATCATATTATCTAGCTAATCCTCAGAACATTCATCAGAGTCAGGTTGCTGAGAAATATGAACTTTCAGTTTCTAAAAGGAAAGAACAGAGAATTTAAGCTACTTACCAAAATGATGACTAATGGCACCCCACTCCAGTACTCTTGCCTGGAAAATCCCATGGATGGAGGAGCCTGGAAGGCTGCAGTCCATGGGGTCGCTGGGAGTCGGACAGGACTGAGCGACTTCACTTTCCCTTTTCACTTTCATGCATTGGAGAAGGAAATGGCAACCCACTCCAGTGTTCTTGCCTGGAGAATCCCAGGGATGGGGGAGCCTGGTGGGCTGCCGTCTATGGGGTCACACAGAGTTGGACACGACTGAAGCAACTTAGCAGCAGCAGCAGCAGCTATTCTGTTTGTGTGCATTAAATGCACTATTCTAGAGGTTAAGAAAAGGAACCTTCAGGATGGTTTAGGGATGAGATTTTGTAAAGAAACATTGAGGGTCTACTTAGAGCCTCCTTCAGACCCCTAAAGTTGACACAATGATACTATCTCCAACTTGAGAAGGACTCACTGCAGAGGGAGATCCTAGAAGCTTAATCATTTAGTTTATGAATATGTTTCTTATCGATAGTTCTTCACCCAAGTGAACTCCTTTCCATGTATCTACTTCATTTTTTTTATTTTTGAAGACTCAACTTTCAAACTGGAAAAAAGCAACAGAAACTCGCCCCATCTGACACCTGTAGGCTCCAACAGAACTGAGTCTCTGATGTGCAGCTGTCACTACAGTGATCTTGCTAAGCTTGAAAAATCACATGCTGAAGTAATAACTCAAGTAAGACTAGGGATGTAGCTCTGAACCTGACTAGAAAGTCCTTAGGAGAATTATCAGGGACAATGTCTGTACAAAATGAACACAGATGCAGTGCTGTTGCAGCCACAGTGAAGCCTTTGGTGCCTATCATGTGAGGTAGCTCAGTAGGAGAGGGAAGTGACATAGACAGCAGGAGAAACCTCTATACTGCTGTTGGGGATCTCCCCACCTTCCCAAATCACCAAGGATACGGAGTCATCATTGACTACCTAGATACTGCCAAATTCTTCCATATCCCACTCACTGCTGAATGGGGAGCTAATCTAACTGCAGCTCAGATGACTTAAAAGGGAAGCGAGAGCCAGGCTGCAGCCAGGAGCTGGAGAACAAGAAAACTGCAAAAGAGAAATTGAATGATAAGAAAATAGATAGGTGAGCATACAAAGCGATACATGAGAACAAGAAGTCAGCCAGCCTTTTGTGGTATACTAGAAAGTACACAGGTTGGGAACCTAAATTTTATTTATTTATTATTTTTAAATGCAGGTGCTACATGGTATCTGGGGATTATACACGCATGACCTTTAACTTCAGAGAGAGAAGAAACAAGTAAGGGCATTCCTTTTTCAGGAGATGTCTGTGTTGTTGTCTGCTTATATTAATGTTCATCTCCGAGGCTCCAGGGGCAGAGAACAGTGCAAGGGAAGAAAGAGAAACATGAGGAAATCTCTGCACTGGGGAAAGGTAAGAAATCCAAAGAGCCTGATTACAGGGGAGTGAACTTGAACAAAAACTTCCACCCTTAGAAACAACAAAACATCACAGAAATGGCCTTCCCTATTTTTTTTTCTTTCTCTCTTTTTCCCCCTGCAGTAGATTTAAGTTTCCAGCTCTCTCACTGTTCTACCTCCTCTGGTACCCACAGACCTTTACACAAAGACACAGCCATACTGGCGGAGGACCTGCAACCTGCCCTCTATACTGAACAGTGAGTAGGGGGTTCAGTTTCACAAGTGCTAAGTCACTTCAATTGTGTCCAGCTCTCTGCGACCCTAAGGACTGTAGCCCACCAGGCTCCTCTGTCCATGGGGATTCTCCAGGCAAGGATACTGGAATGGTTGCCATGCCCTTCTCCAGGGGATCTTCCCGACCCAGGGATCGAACCCTTATCTTTTATGTCTCCTGCATTGGCAGGCGGGTTCTTTCCTCCTAGTGCCACCTGGGAAGTCCATGAGGAGTCATCATTTTGTAGGTTTCAGCTAAAAAACAAATAATAACAAACTCTAAGTCTCTTACTGTCATCATCATCCAATAATGTCTTCTACTTTCCTTTTATGGAGAGAAGTTCTCTTCCCTAAAGCTTCCTGGTGTTCCGACTACATGCAAGCCATTCCATTTGCTAAACACAGCTGTTTCCTTTCACATGGATGGACCTGGAGCTTATCATACTCACTGAAGTAAGTCAGAAGTAGAAAGACAAATCCCATATGTGATCACTTATACGTGGACTCTAAACTATGACACAAATGGATTTATCTATGAAACAAAAACAGGCTCACAGACATGGAGAACAGATCTGTGGTTGCCATGGGAGAGGAATGATGAATTGGGAGTTTGGGGTTAGTAGATGCAAACTATTGTGTGGAGAATGAATAAGCAACAAGGTCCTTGTATAGCACAGAGAACTATGTTCAATACTCTATGATAAGCCATAATGGAAAAGAATATATATAGTATATAGTGAATGAAGTGAAGTCACTCAGTCGTGTCCGACTCTTTGTGACCCCATGGACCGTAGCTTACCAGGATCCTCCATCCATGGGATTTTCCAGGCAAGAATACTGGAGTGGGTCACCATTTCCTTCTCCAGGAAATCTTCCCGACCCAGGGTTTGAACCCAGGTCTCCCGCATTGTAGGCAGATGCTTTACCATCTGAGCCACCAGAGAAGTCATATAGTATATATATGTATGTATGTATATACATACACATACATATGTATGTATAACTGAATCACTTTGCTGTACAGCAGAAATTAACACGGCACTGAATCAACTATATTCAATAAAACAAAAACATAGTTGCTTCAAGTTGAAAACATATCTCTAATGGCATAGAATGCATCCTTCTAAAGTACTTGAAATGGGAAAAAGGAGGAAAACAATAGTCCTTTTGCCACGCTATTGAGAAAGCTGTGTATCAATATTTTTTATGTCTAGAGGAAAGTACATTTATTTGCTGACCTTTGGAAAGTCTCCATTAGCTGCTCTATTTTCAGATGGAAAGAATGCAGGAGAAGCTTAACCTGAAGCTCTGTTGTGATGAGAACTGACCTGCCCTGAAGCCAGAAGTTTCACCAGACTCAGTTCCTCATCTATCAAATGGGGACAGGCTGCAGGGTTGATTATAGGTAATGGGTCTGAAAGACGGAGCTCAATGTAGTAAGATGAGCATTCAGGATACACGGTGAGATATGGGGATGATTTTACTTTCTCTTATCAGGGAAATGAAAAAGATGCCCTCCTAACTGCAGCTCTACACTGTATTTATTCTATTCAATGATTTTTTAAAAAAATTTTCCTTTTTGGCTATACCACTCAGCATGTAGTATCTTAGTTCCCAGACCAGGGATAGAACCTGTGCCCCTTGCAGCAGAAGCTCAGAGTCTTAACCACTGGGCCACCAAGGAAGTCTGGTCTAGTCAGTGATTTTGCATGTGTGTGTCTGTGCGTGGGTAACATGCCCCTCCACCCAGGGGTACCAGCCACCCATACCCCATACATCTCCCGTTTCAAAAATGAGAATGGACAGACTCATGTAGCAAGAACAATAGTTCCTACCCCATGTAAATAGAGGAATAAAGGTCATGAGGAAGAAAGAGAGGGGATTGGAATCTATCTACTATGAGCAATAAAACTCAAATATTTAAAAAACAAAATACAACATCTACTATGCCACATTGCCAAGAAAAATCTAGCTATATTATTTTTCAAAATATATATGTATCTTCTCTTTGTGGAGTAAATATCTACATTTTTATATAAAATTAGCTATCAGTAAAGCACATTAACTACACTGCTGTTGGTGTTAGTCAAGATAGTCAGCCCCATTTTCAGCTACTAGAAAAATTTTTTCAAGGAATAGTTGACTATGGAGATGCCTGAAGAAATGCATTGTATCGGATTCTCCCCATTGAGTAAATTGAGATCCTTATCTTAACTTTACTGCTTTGTTATAATTATATCGACTATAAATCTGGCTAAACTTGCAGTATCAAATAAAATCATTTATTTCATTTTGGGAAAAGCAAATGTAAAATTCACGCAGTTTTATTTTTCTAATGCTTCCACTTATTGATTTACTCTGTATTTGCTTTCCATGTGTTTGTAAAAAAATATTTTTTCATTACGTACATGGTGCTCCAACAAAATCCACCGTCATTTTTCTTTCAATTTAGATAGGTCGTATGATTTTTATTCTTCCATTAAGTGGACTGGAGTACTCCTGGCCAGAGAGCTGTGATTTATTACTGACTGAAGCAGCTTTGTTGGGTAAGTTCACAAGCTGGTCCTCTTTAATATCCTATTGTGCATGCCATCTGGGCCTGCTGTTCTCAGGGCACTCAGTTCTTCAAATATTCCCTCACCTGTTTTTTTTTTTTTTTTTAAGATATGCTGCTATTTTGCTAAGCAACTTGTTAACCTCAATTATTTATCTATCCTCCTTTTCAGAAGGTAGAGAATATAAAAATAACAAATGAGTCTAAATCAGTATCCTGGACATTTTCAGAAGTTATTCATTTTGTTGATGCATATTTAGGAGACTAGTTTATTCCCCTCATGAAACTATCAATACATCTTGACAAACACTGGAATAGACTCTATGGAAGTTACCTTTCTACTTTCTTGCCCTAACACAACTAGAAAAAGCAAACACTTCTATTTTCTGTGTCTAATGCAACCACTTTTTGTTTATCGAGGAAGGGACAAAGTACTCAGGTATCATGAGTCAAAAGATGATATACAGTGGCCCTCCATCCATGGATTCAACCAATCTCAGATCAAAAATATGTGGCGTTTTTTTTCATTTCCAGAAACTTTCAAAATGCAAAATTTGAATTTGCCACACACCAGCCACTTTTCACCTCTTGCCTGGAAAATCCCATGGATGGAGGAGCCTGGTGGGCTGCAGTCCATGGGGTCGCTACCAGTCTGACATGACTGAGCGACTTCACTTTCATTTTTCACTTTCCTGCATTGGAGAAGGAAATGGCAACCCACTCCAGTGTTCTTGCCTGGAGAATTGCAGGGATGGCAGAGCCTGGTCGGCTGCCATCTGTGGGGTCGCACAGAGTCGGACACGACTGAAGTGACTTAGCAGCAGCAGCCACTTTTCACACGGTGCTAGTGGTAAAGAATCCACCAGCAAGAGACGGGTTTGATTCCTGGGTTGGGAAGACCCCCTGAAGAAGGACAGGGCAACTCCCTCCAGTATTCTTGCCTGGGAAGAGGATCCTGGTGGGTTATAGTCTATTGGGTCGCAAAACATCGGACACGACTGAGCGTCTGAGCAGCACCTACTGTTTACAAAATATTTACACTGTATTGGGTGTTATGAATAATCTAGACATGATTTAAACTATACGGGAGGATGTTAGATTTGACAAATACAAATACTACACAAATTATAAAAGGGACTTGAGCACCTGTGGATTTTGTTGTCTGAGGAGGTTCCTGGAGCCAGTTGCCCAGAGATATCAAGGGCTGACTGTACAGCAAGCAGACTAAACAGAATAAGTAAATGGATGTTATAGTGTATTGGAAGTTGTAAAGATCACGATGAAAAATAAAGAGGAGAGTGGGGTTGGACCAGAGGCGAGCATGGTTTGGAAGACCTCACCAAGAGGAGGCTCAAAACACTGAAGTAGCGGAAGGAGGTGAGGTGGCTTCCTGGGAGAAGTACTTCCAGGTAGCTTCAGGCCATGCAAAGCCGTTAAGTCAGGAATGTGCCTGACACATTCGCAGAGAGCAAGGAGCCGGTGTGGCTGAAGCAGAGCGGAAGAAGGAAGAAGAGGGGGCCACCTATTCCTGATGGCCCTGTGGCTGGTGAAGGACAGAGATCAGCCTGTGGCTTAGGTATCAGGACAGAGTGAGCACCATCAGTAACGCTGCTTCAAGGGGGGGCCACCTGAAGGACAGAAACATTCTCTGCTAATGAGTTTAAATAAAGTGGGAGCTGTCATTCTTTTTTTTTTTTTTTTTTTTTATTTTTAAACTTTACATAATTGTATTAGTTTTGCCAAATATCAAAATGAATCCGCCACAGGTATACATGTGTTCCCCATCCCGAACCCTCCTCCCTCCTCCCTCCCCATACCATCCCTCTGGGCCGTCCCAGTACACCAGCCCCAAGCATCCAGCGTCATGCATCGAACCTGGACTGGCAACTCG